>NW_028273787.1:0-61915 GCF_024610735.1 Ursus americanus | reverse complement strand
GCCTCCTGGGGCTTAACCTAACCCTAGGACAGTCCCCGAGGCGCCGCAACGCTGGGGATTGGGGAAACCCAAGCACCAGTGCCGGACTGACCCTGCCCTCCGCTGCCACCCGGGGAGCTAGGGGCGTTGCCGGTCCTTCATGGCGGAAGAACGAGCAGGGCCCTCCGAGCCCCCTGCCACATTCGAAGGCCCACCGAGCCACAATGTTGGGGCCCACGCTTCCGTTCGCCAGCGACCTCACCCTGGCCCACCCCTCCATTCGCCGCAGAGCCGGTGGATCGAGCCTGCCGGCCTCCTGGGGACTAACCCTAACCCTAGGTCGGCCCCCAAGGGGCCCCTCCCAAAGGGACTGCCGCCGAACGCCAGGGATTGGGGACCTCCGAGTCGCAAGGCTGGACTCACGGTTCCGCCCCGCCCCGCCCACACCCGGGCCCCTAGGGTCCCGCCAATCATTCAGGGCGGGAGAATGGGCAGGGCCCTCCCTGCCCCGGTGACCTTCGAAGGCCCCCAGCGCCAAAACGCTGGGGCCCACTCTCCTGCTCGCCAGCGCCCTGATCTTCGACCGCGCCTCCATTCGCCCCAGACTGCAGATCGTGCCTGCCGGCCTACAGGAGCTAACCTTTACCCTAGGTCGGCCCCCAAGGGGCCCCTCCCAAGGGGCCTGGTGCCGCAACGCCTGGCATTGGGGACCCCCGAGCCTCAGCGCCAGGCCCACCCTGCCGCCCCGCCACCACTCGGGTTGCTAGGGGAGCCGCCACTCATTCAGGGCGGGAGAACGGGCAGGGCCCTCCGAGTCCCCGGCGACATTCGAGGGCCCCCGGCGCCAAAACTTTGGGTACCACCTTCCAGCTCGCCAGTGCCCTCACCGTGGCCCGCCCCTCCGCTCGCCGCACAGCTGGCGTATGGGGCCTGCCGGCCTCCTGGGGGCTAACCCTAACCCTAGGTTGGCCCCAGAGGGGCCCCTCCCAAGGGGACTGGTGACCAAAGCCGGGGATTGGGGACACCCGAGCCGCAGCGCCGGACTCACCCTGCCACCCTGTCGACATCGGGCCCACTGGGGCATCGCTAGTCCCTCAGGGTGGGAGAATGGGCAGGGCCCTCGTGACTCCGGTGATTTGGAAGGCCATCCGCGCCGAAACGCTAGGGCCCACGCTGGAGCTCACCAGCGCCCTCACCTCAGCCGGCCCCTCCGCTCTCTGCAGAGCTGGCGGATCAGGCCTGTCGGCCTCCTGGGGGCTAACTCTAATCCTAGGTCGGCCCCAGAGGGGCCCCTCTGAAGGGGCCTGCCGCCACAACGCCGGGGATTGGGGACCCTCGAGTCGTAATGCTGGACTCACCCTGCTGCCCCGCTGACACCAGTGGTGCTAGGGCGCCACCGGTCGTTTTGGGCGGGAGAACAGGCAGGGCCCTCTGAGCCCCGGTGAACTTTGAAGGCCCCAGCACCAAAACGCTGGGACCCACGCTCCGCTCGCCAGCGCCCTCACCTAGGACCGCGACTCCATTTGCCTCAAGACGGTGGATTGGGCCTGCCGGCCTCCTGAGGGCTCATTCTAGCCCTACATCGGCCCCAGAGGGGCCCTTCCCAAGGGGCCTGGCACTGCAACGTCGGGTATAGGGAAGCCCGAGCCTCAGCACCGGACTCACCCTGCCGCCCCGCCATCACCCGGGCCGCTAGGGGCGCCGCCGGTCATTCAGGCGAGAGAACGGGTAGGGCCCTCCAAGCCCCGGTGACCTTCGAAGGCCCCCCGCTCCAAAACGCTTGGGCCCACGCTCCCGCTCCCCAGCTCACTCACCTTGGCCCACCCCTCTGCTCGCCGCTCAGCAGGCGGATTGGGCCTGCCGGGCTCCTGGGGGCTAAACCTAACCCTAGGTTGGCCCCTGAGGGGCCCCTCCCAAGGGGCCTGTCGCCACAACACCGGGGATTGATGACCCCCAAGCCCCAGCACCGGACTCACCCTGCCACCCCGCTGGCACCCAGGCAACTAGGGGCGCCACCGGTCATTCAGGGCGGGAGAATGGGCAGGGCCCTCCGAATCCCAGTGAACATCTAAGGGCCCACGCACCAAAATGCTTGGGCCCACGCTCCCGCTCCCCAGCGCCCTCACTTCGGCCCGCACCTCCGCTCGCCGCACAGTGTGCGGATTGGGCCTGACGGTCTCCTTGGGGCTAACCCTAACCCTAGGTCGGCCCCCCAGAGGCCCCTCCCAAGGGTCCTGGTGCCACTACGCCAGGGATCTGGGACCCCAAGCCCCAGAGCCAGACTCACCCTCCCACAACGCTGCCACCCGGGCCTCTAGGGGCGCCGCCGGTCATTCAGGGCGGGAGAACGGACAGGGCCCTGGAGAAACCGGAGACATTTGAAGCCTCCAGCGCCAAAATGCAGGGGCCCACAATCCCACTCCCCAGTGCCCTCACCTCGGCCCACCCCTCCGCTCGCCCCACAGCCATCGTATCGGGGCTGCCGGCCTCCTGGGGGCTAACCCTAACCCTAGGTCGGCCCCCGAAGGGCACTCCCAAAGGGCCTGGCGCCACGACGCCGGAGATTGAGGACCCCCAAGCCCCAGCGATGTACTCAACCTGCCCCTCCGCTGCTACCCGGGCCACTTGGGGCGCCGCCGGTCATTCAGGGTGGGGGAACGGGCAGGGCCCTCCGAGCCCCCGGCGACGTTCGTAGGTCCCCCGCGCCAAAACGCTGAGGCCCACGCTCCCGCTCTACAGCGCCCTCACCTCGGCCCGCCCCCCCTCAAGCCACACAGCTGGCGGATCCGGCCTGCCGGGCTCCTCGGGGCTAACCTGAACCCTAGGTGGGCCCCAGAGTGGCCCCTCCCAAGAGGCTTGGTGCCGCAACGGCAGGGATTGGGGACCCGCAAGCCCCAGCGCCGGGCTCACCCTGCCACCCCGCCGCCACGCGGGCCGCTAGGAGCGCCGCCGGGCATTCAGGGCGGGCTAACCGGCAGGGCCCTCGGAGCCTCCGGTGAAATAAGAAGGCCCCCCACGCCAAAACGCTGGCTACCACGCTACCGCTCGACTACCGCTCGACTGCGCCCTACCACGGTCAATCCCTCCGCTCACTGCACAGCCGGCGGATCGGGACTGCTGGCCTCCTGGGGCTTAACCTAACCCAAGGACAGTCCCCGAGGCGCCGCAACGCTGGGGATTGGGGAAACCCAAGCACCAGTGCCGGACTGACCCTGCCCTCCGCTGCCACCCGGGGAGCTAGGGGCGTTGCCGGTCCTTCATGGCGGAAGAACGAGCAGGGCCCTCCGAGCCCCCTGCCACATTCGAAGGCCCACCGAGCCACAATGTTGGGGCCCACGCTTCCGTTCGCCAGCGACCTCACCATGGCCCACCCCTCCATTCGCCGCAGAGCCGGTGGATCGAGCCTGCCGGCCTCCTGGGGACTAACCCTAACCCTAGGTCGGCCCCCAAGGGGCCCCTCCCAAAGGGACTGCCGCCGAACGCCAGGGATTGGGGACCTCCGAGTCGCAAGGCTGGACTCACGGTTCCGCCCCGCCCCGCCCACACCCGGGCCCCTAGGGTCCTGCCAATCATTCAGGGCGGGAGAATGGGCAGGGCCCTCCCTGCCCCGGTGACCTTCGAAGGCCCCCAGCGCCAAAACGCTGGGGCCCACTCTCCTGCTCGCCAGCGCCCTGATCTTCGACCGCGCCTCCATTCGCCCCAGACTGCGGATCGTGCCTGCCGGCCTACAGGAGCTAACCTTTACCCTAGGTCGGCCCCCAAGGGGCCCCTCCCAAGGGGCCTGGTGCCGCAACGCCTGGCATTGGGGACCCCCGAGCCTCAGCGCCAGGCCCACCCTGCCGCCCCGCCACCACTCGGGTTGCTAGGGGAGCCGCCACTCATTCAGGGCGGGAGAACGGGCAGGGCCCTCCGAGTCCCCGGCGACATTCGAGGGCCCCCGGCGCCAAAACTTTGGGTACCACCTTCCAGCTCGCCAGTGCCCTCACCGTGGCCCGCCCCTCCGCTCGCCGCACAGCTGGCGTATGGGGCCTGCCGGCCTCCTGGGGGCTAACCCTAACCCTAGGTTGGCCCCAGAGGGGCCCCTCCCAAGGGGACTGGTGACCAAAGCCGGGGATTGGGGACACCCGAGCCGCAGCGCCGGACTCACCCTGCCACCCCGTCGACATCGGGCCCACTGGGGCATCGCTAGTCCCTCAGGGTGGGAGAATGGGCAGGGCCCTCGAGACTCCGGTGATTTGGAAGGCCATCCGCGCCGAAACGCTAGGGCCCACGCTGGAGCTCGCCAGCGCCCTCACCTCAGCCGGCCCCTCCGCTCTCCGCACAGCTGGCGGATCAGGCCTGCCGGCCTCCTGGGGGCTAACTCTAATCCTAGGTCGGCCCCAGAGGGGCCCCTCTGAAGGGGCCTGCCGCCACAACGCCGGGGATTGGGGACCCTCGAGTCGTAATGCCGGACTCACCCTGCTGCCCCGCTGACACCAGTGGTGCTAGGGCGCCACCGGTCGTTTTGGGCGGGAGAACAGGCAGGGCCCTCTGAGCCCCGGTGAACTTTGAAGGCCCCAGCACCAAAACGCTGGGACCCACGCTCCGCTCGCCAGCGCCCTCACCTAGGACCGCGACTCCATTTGCCTCAAGATGGTGGATTGGGCCTGCCGGCCTCCTGAGGGCTCATTCTAGCCCTACATCGGCCCAGAGGGGCCCTTCCCAAGGGGCCTGGCACTGCAACGTCAGGTATAGGGAAGCCCGAGCCTCAGCACCGGACTCACCCTGCCGCCCCGCCATCACCCGGGCCGCTAGGGGCGCCGCCGGTCGTTCAGGCGAGAGAACGGGTAGGGCCCTCCAAGCCCCGGTGACCTTCGAAGGCCCCCCGCTCCAAAACGCTTGGGCCCACGCTCCCGCTCCCCAGCTCACTCACCTTGGCCCACCCCTCTGCTCGCCGCTCAGCAGGCGGATTGGGCCTGCCGGGCTCCTGGGGGCTAAACCTAACCCTAGGTTGGCCCCTGAGGGGCCCCTCCCAAGGGGCCTGTCGCCACAACACCGGGGATTGATGACCCCCAAGCCCCAGCACCGGACTCACCCTGCCACCCCGCTGGCACCCAGGCAACTAGGGGCGCCACCGGTCATTCAGGGCGGGAGAATGGGCAGGGCCCTCCGAATCCCAGTGAACATCTAAGGGCCCACGCACCAAAATGCTTGGGCCCACGCTCCCGCTCCCCAGCGCCCTCACTTCGGCCCGCACCTCCGCTCGCCGCACAGTGTGCGGATTGGGCCTGACGGTCTCCTTGGGGCTAACCCTAACCCTAGGTCGGCCCCCCAGGGGCCCCTCCCAAGGGTCCTGGTGCCACTACGCCGGGGATCTGGGACCCCAAGCCCCAGAGCCAGACTCACCCTCCCACAACGCTGCCACCCGGGCCTCTAGGGGCGCCGCCGGTCATTCAGGGCGGGAGAACGGACAGGGCCCTGGAGAAACCGGAGACATTTGAAGCCTCCAGCGCCAAAATGCAGGGGCCCACAATCCCACTCCCCAGTGCCCTCACCTCGGCCCACCCCTCCGCTCGCCCCACAGCCATCGTACCGGGGCTGCCGGCCTCCTGGGGGCTAACCCTAACCCTAGGTCGGCCCCCGAAGGGCACTCCCAAAGGGCCTGGCGCCACGACGCCGGAGATTGAGGACCCCCAAGCCCCAGCGATGTACTCAACCTGCCCCTCCGCTGCTACCCGGGCCACTTGGGGCGCCGCCGGTCATTCAGGGTGGGGGAACGGGCAGGGCCCTCCGAGCCCCCGGCGACGTTCGTAGGTCCCCCGCGCCAAAACGCTGAGGCCCACGCTCCCGCTCTACAGCGCCCTCACCTCGGCCCGCCGCCCCTCAAGCCACACAGCTGGCGGATCCGGCCTGCCGGGCTCCTCGGGGCTAACCTGAACCCTAGGTGGGCCCCAGAGTGGCCCCTCCCAAGAGGCTTGGTGCCGCAACGGCAGGGATTGGGGACCCGCAAGCCCCAGCGCCGGGCTCACCCTGCCACCCCGCCGCCACGCGGGCCGCTAGGAGCGCCGCCGGGCATTCAGGGCGGGCTAACCGGCAGGGCCCTCGGAGCCTCCGGTGAAATAAGAAGGCCCCCCATGCCAAAACGCTGGCTACCACGCTATCGCTCGACTGCGCCCTACCACGGTCAATCCCTCCGCTCACTGCACAGCCGGCGGATCGGGACTGCTGGCCTCCTGGGGCTTAACCTAACCCTAGGACAGTCCCCGAGGCGCCCCTCCCAAGGGGCCTGGCGCCGCAACGCTGGGGATTGGGGAAACCCAAGCACCAGTGCCGGACTGACCCTGCCCTCCGCTGCCACCCGGGGAGCTGGGGGCGTTGCCGGTCCTTCATGGCGGAAGAACGAGCAGGGCCCTCCGAGCCCCCTGCCACATTCGAAGGCCCACCGAGCCACAATGTTGGGGCCCACGCTTCCGTTCACCAGCGACCTCACCCTGGCCCACCCCTCCATTCGCCGCAGAGCCGGTGGATCGAGCCTGCCGGCCTCCTGGGGACTAACCCTAACCCTAGGTCGGCCCCCAAGGGGCCCCTCCCAAAGGGACTGCCGCCGAACGCCAGGAATTGGGGACCTCCGAGCCTCAGCGCCAGGCCCACCCTGCCGCCCCGCCACCACTCGGGTTGCTAGGGGAGCCGCCACTCATTCAGGGCGGGAGAACGGGCAGGGCCCTCCGAGTCCCCGGCGACATTCGAGGGCCCCCGGCGCCAAAACTTTGGGTACCACCTTCCAGCTCGCCAGTGCCCTCACCGTGGCCCGCCCCTCCGCTCGCCGCACAGCTGGCGTATGGGGCCTGCCGGCCTCCTGGGGGCTAACCCTAACCCTAGGTTGGCCCCAGAGGGGCCCCTCCCAAGGGGACTGGTGACCAAAGCCGGGGATTGGGGACACCCGAGCCGCAGCGCCGGACTCACCCTGCCACCCCGTCGACATCGGGCCCACTGGGGCATCGCTAGTCCCTCAGGGTGGGAGAATGGGCAGGGCCCTCGAGACTCCGGTGATTTGGAAGGCCATCCGCGCCGAAACGCTAGGGCCCACGCTGGAGCTCGCCAGCGCCCTCACCTCAGCCGGCCCCTCCGCTCTCCGCACAGCTGGCGGATCAGGCCTGCCGGCCTCCTGGGGGCTAACTCTAATCCTAGGTCGGCCCCAGAGGGGCCCCTCTGAAGGGGCCTGCCGCCACAACGCCGGGGATTGGGGACCCTCGAGTCGTAATGCCGGACTCACCCTGCTGCCCCGCTGACACCAGTGGTGCTAGGGCGCCACCGGTCGTTTTGGGCGGGAGAACAGGCAGGGCCCTCTGAGCCCCGGTGAACTTTGAAGGCCCCAGCACCAAAACGCTGGGACCCACGCTCCGCTCGCCAGCGCCCTCACCTAGGACCGCGACTCCATTTGCCTCAAGACGGTGGATTGGGCCTGCCGGCCTCCTGAGGGCTCATTCTAGCCCTACATCGGCCCCAGAGGGGCCCTTCCCAAGGGGCCTGGCACTGCAACGTCGGGTATAGGGAAGCCCGAGCCTCAGCACCGGACTCACCCTGCCGCCCCGCCATCACCCGGGCCGCTAGGGGCGCCGCCGGTCATTCAGGTGAGAGAACGGGTAGGGCCCTCCAAGCCCCGGTGACCTTCGAAGGCCCCCCGCTCCAAAACGCTTGGGCCCACGCTCCCGCTCCCCAGCTCACTCACCTTGGCCCACCCCTCTGCTCGCCGCTCAGCAGGCGGATTGGGCCTGCCGGGCTCCTGGGGGCTAAACCTAACCCTAGGTTGGCCCCTGAGGGGCCCCTCCCAAGGGGCCTGTCGCCACAACACCGGGGATTGATGACCCCCAAGCCCCAGCACCGGACTCACCCTGCCACCCCGCTGGCACCCAGGCAACTAGGGGCGCCACCGGTCATTCAGGGCGGGAGAATGGGCAGGGCCCTCCGAATCCCAGTGAACATCTAAGGGCCCACGCACCAAAATGCTTGGGCCCACGCTCCCGCTCCCCAGCGCCCTCACTTCGGCCCGCACCTCCGCTCGCCGCACAGTGTGCGGATTGGGCCTGACGGTCTCCTTGGGGCTAACCCTAACCCTAGGTCGGCCCCCCAGGGGCCCCTCCCAAGGGTCCTGGTGCCACTACGCCGGGGATCTGGGACCCCAAGCCCCAGAGCCAGACTCACCCTCCCACAACGCTGCCACCCGGGCCTCTAGGGGCGCCGCCGGTCATTCAGGGCGGGAGAACGGACAGGGCCCTGGAGAAACCGGAGACATTTGAAGCCTCCAGCGCCAAAATGCAGGGGCCCACAATCCCACTCCCCAGTGCCCTCACCTCGGCCCACCCCTCCGCTCGCCCCACAGCCATCGTACCGGGGCTGCCGGCCTCCTGGGGGCTAACCCTAACCTAGGTCGGCCCCCGAAGGGCACTCCCAAAGGGCCTGGCGCCACGACGCCGGAGATTGAGGACCCCCAAGCCCCAGCGATGTACTCAACCTGCCCCTCCGCTGCTACCCGGGCCACTTGGGGCGCCGCCGGTCATTCAGGGTGGGGGAACGGGCAGGGCCCTCCGAGCCCCCGGCGACGTTCGTAGGTCCCCCGCGCCAAAACGCTGAGGCCCACGCTCCCGCTCTACAGCGCCCTCACCTCGGCCCGCCCCCCCTCAAGCCACACAGCTGGCGGATCCGGCCTGCCGGGCTCCTCGGGGCTAACCTGAACCCTAGGTGGGCCCCAGAGTGGCCCCTCCCAAGAGGCTTGGTGCCGCAACGGCAGGGATTGGGGACTCGCAAGCCCCAGCGCCGGGCTCACCCTGCCACCCCGCCGCCACGCGGGCCGCTAGGAGCGCCGCCGGGCATTCAGGGCGGGCTAACCGGCAGGGCCCTCGGAGCCTCCGGTGAAATAAGAAGGCCCCCCACGCCAAAACGCTGGCTACCACGCTACCGCTCGACTGCGCCCTACCACGGTCAATCCCTCCGCTCACTGCACAGCCGGCGGATCGGGACTGCTGGCCTCCTGGGGCTTAACCTAACCCTAGGACAGTCCCCGAGGCGCCCCTCCCAAGGGGCCTGGCGCCGCAACGCTGGGGATTGGGGAAACCCAAGCACCAGTGCCGGACTGACCCTGCCCTCCGCTGCCACCCGGGGAGCTAGGGGCGTTGCCGGTCCTTCATGGCGGAAGAACGAGCAGGGCCCTCCGAGCCCCCTGCCACATTCGAAGGCCCACCGAGCCACAATGTTGGGGCCCACGCTTCCGTTCGCCAGCGACCTCACCATGGCCCACCCCTCCATTCGCCGCAGAGCCGGTGGATCGAGCCTGCCGGCCTCCTGGGGACTAACCCTAACCCTAGGTCGGCCCCCAAGGGTCCCCTCCCAAAGGGACTCCCGCCGAACGCCAGGGATTGGGGACCTCCGAGTCGCAAGGCTGGACTCACGGTTCCGCCCCGCCCCGCCCACACCCGGGCCCCTAGGGTCCTGCCAATCATTCAGGGCGGGAGAATGGGCAGGGCCCTCCCTGCCCCGGTGACCTTCGAAGGCCCCCAGCGCCAAAACGCTGGGGCCCACTCTCCTGCTCGCCAGCGCCCTGATCTTCGACCGCGCCTCCATTTGCCCCAGACTGCGGATCGTGCCTGCCGGCCTACAGGAGCTAACCTTTACCCTAGGTCGGCCCCCAAGGGGCCCCTCCCAAGGGGCCTGGTGCCGCAACGCCTGGCATTGGGGACCCCCGAGCCTCAGCGCCAGGCCCACCCTGCCGCCCCGCCACCACTCGGGTTGCTAGGGGAGCCGCCACTCATTCAGGGCGGGAGAACGGGCAGGGCCCTCCGAGTCCCCGGCGACATTCGAGGGCCCCCGGCGCCAAAACTTTGGGTACCACCTTCCAGCTCGCCAGTGCCCTCACCGTGGCCCGCCCCTCCGCTCGCCGCACAGCTGGCGTATGGGGCCTGCCGGCCTCCTGGGGGCTAACCCTAACCCTAGGTTGGCCCCAGAGGGGCCCCTCCCAAGGGGACTGGTGACCAAAGCCGGGGATTGGGGACACCCGAGCCGCAGCGCCGGACTCACCCTGCCACCCCGTCGACATCGGGCCCACTGGGGCATCGCTAGTCCCTCAGGGTGGGAGAATGGGCAGGGCCCTCGAGACTCCGGTGATTTGGAAGGCCATCCGCGCCGAAACGCTAGGGCCCACGCTGGAGCTCGCCAGCGCCCTCACCTCAGCCGGCCCCTCCGCTCTCCGCACAGCTGGCGGATCAGGCCTGCCGGCCTCCTGGGGGCTAACTCTAATCCTAGGTCGGCCCCAGAGGGGCCCCTCTGAAGGGGCCTGCCGCCACAACGCCGGGGATTGGGGACCCTCGAGTCGTAATGCCGGACTCACCCTGCTGCCCCGCTGACACCAGTGGTGCTAGGGCGCCACCGGTCGTTTTGGGCGGGAGAACAGGCAGGGCCCTCTGAGCCCCGGTGAACTTTGAAGGCCCCAGCACCAAAACGCTGGGACCCACGCTCCGCTCGCCAGCGCCCTCACCTAGGACCGCGACTCCATTTGCCTCAAGACGGTGGATTGGGCCTGCCGGCCTCCTGAGGGCTCATTCTAGCCCTACATCGGCCCCAGAGGGGCCCTTCCCAAGGGGCCTGGCACTGCAACGTCGGGTATAGGGAAGCCCGAGCCTCAGCACCGGACTCACCCTGCCGCCCCGCCATCACCCGGGCCGCTAGGGGCGCCGCCGGTCATTCAGGCGAGAGAACGGGTAGGGCCCTCCAAGCCCCGGTGACCTTCGAAGGCCCCCCGCTCCAAAACGCTTGGGCCCACGCTCCCGCTCCCCAGCTCACTCACCTTGGCCCACCCCTCTGCTCGCCGCTCAGCAGGCGGATTGGGCCTGCCGGGCTCCTGGGGGCTAAACCTAACCCTAGGTTGGCCCCTGAGGGGCCCCTCCCAAGGGGCCTGTCGCCACAACACCGGGGATTGATGACCCCCAAGCCCCAGCACCGGACTCACCCTGCCACCCCGCTGGCACCCAGGCAACTAGGGGCGCCACCGGTCATTCAGGGCGGGAGAATGGGCAGGGCCCTCCGAATCCCAGTGAACATCTAAGGGCCCACGCACCAAAATGCTTGGGCCCACGCTCCCGCTCCCCAGCGCCCTCACTTCGGCCCGCACCTCCGCTCGCCGCACAGTGTGCGGATTGGGCCTGACGGTCTCCTTGGGGCTAACCCTAACCCTAGGTAGGCCCCCCAGGGGCCCCTCCCAAGGGTCCTGGTGCCACTACGCCGGGGATCTGGGACCCCAAGCCCCAGAGCCAGACTCACCCTCCCACAACGCTGCCACCCGGGCCTCTAGGGGCGCCGCCGGTCATTCAGGGCGGGAGAACGGACAGGGCCCTGGAGAAACCGGAGACATTTGAAGCCTCCAGCGCCAAAATGCAGGGGCCCACAATCCCACTCCCCAGTGCCCTCACCTCGGCCCACCCCTCCGCTCGCCCCACAGCCATCGTATCGGGGCTGCCGGCCTCCTGGGGGCTAACCCTAACCCTAGGTCGGCCCCCGAAGGGCACTCCCAAAGGGCCTGGCGCCACGACGCCGGAGATTGAGGACCCCCAAGCCCCAGCGATGTACTCAACCTGCCCCTCCGCTGCTACCCGGGCCACTTGGGGCGCCGCCGGTCATTCAGGGTGGGGGAACGGGCAGGGCCCTCCGAGCCCCCGGCGACGTTCGTAGGTCCCCCGCGCCAAAACGCTGAGGCCCACGCTCCCGCTCTACAGCGCCCTCACCTCGGCCCGCCCCCCCTCAAGCCACACAGCTGGCGGATCCGGCCTGCCGGGCTCCTCGGGGCTAACCTGAACCCTAGGTGGGCCCCAGAGTGGCCCCTCCCAAGAGGCTTGGTGCCGCAACGGCAGGGATTGGGGACCCGCAAGCCCCAGCGCCGGGCTCACCCTGCCACCCCGCCGCCACGCGGGCCGCTAGGAGCGCCGCCGGGCATTCAGGGCGGGCTAACCGGCAGGGCCCTCGGAGCCTCCGGTGAAATAAGAAGGCCCCCCACGCCAAAACGCTGGCTACCACGCTACCGCTCGACTGCGCCCTACCACGGTCAATCCCTCCGCTCACTGCACAGCCGGCGGATCGGGACTGCTGGCCTCCTGGGGCTTAACCTAACCCTAGGACAGTCCCCGAGGCGCCCCTCCCAAGGGGCCTGGCGCCGCAACGCTGGGGATTGGGGAAACCCAAGCACCAGTGCCGGACTGACCCTGCCCTCCGCTGCCACCCGGGGAGCTGGGGGCGTTGCCGGTCCTTCATGGCGGAAGAACGAGCAGGGCCCTCCGAGCCCCCTGCCACATTCGAAGGCCCACCGAGCCACAATGTTGGGGCCCACGCTTCCGTTCGCCAGCGACCTCACCCTGGCCCACCCCTCCATTCGCCGCAGAGCCGGTGGATCGAGCCTGCCGGCCTCCTGGGGACTAACCCTAACCCTAGGTCGGCCCCCAAGGGGCCCCTCCCAAAGGGACTGCCGCCGAACGCCAGGGATTGGGGACCTCCGAGTCGCAAGGCTGGACTCACGGTTCCGCCCCGCCCCGCCCACACCCGGGCCACTAGGGTCCCGCCAATCATTCAGGGCGGGAGAATGGGCAGGGCCCTCCCTGCCCCGGTGACCTTCGAAGGCCCCCAGCGCCAAAACGCTGGGGCCCACTCTCCTGCTCGCCAGCGCCCTGATCTTCGACCGCGCCTCCATTCGCCCCAGACTGCAGATCGTGCCTGCCGGCCTACAGGAGCTAACCTTTACCCTAGGTCGGCCCCCAAGGGGCCCCTCCCAAGGGGCCTGGTGCCGCAACGCCTGGCATTGGGGACCCCCGAGCCTCAGCGCCAGGCCCACCCTGCCGCCCCGCCACCACTCGGGTTGCTAGGGGAGCCGCCACTCATTCAGGGCGGGAGAACGGGCAGGGCCCTCCGAGTCCCCGGCGACATTCGAGGGCCCCCGGCGCCAAAACTTTGGGTACCACCTTCCAGCTCGCCAGTGCCCTCACCGTGGCCCGCCCCTCCGCTCGCCGCACAGCTGGCGTATGGGGCCTGCCGGCCTCCTGGGGGCTAACCCTAACCCTAGGTTGGCCCCAGAGGGGCCCCTCCCAAGGGGACTGGTGACCAAAGCCGGGGATTGGGGACACCCGAGCCGCAGCGCCGGACTCACCCTGCCACCCCGTCGACATCGGGCCCACTGGGGCATCGCTAGTCCCTCAGGGTGGGAGAATGGGCAGGGCCCTCGAGACTCCGGTGATTTGGAAGGCCATCCGCGCCGAAACGCTAGGGCCCACGCTGGAGCTCGCCAGCGCCCTCACCTCAGCCGGCCCCTCCGCTCTCCGCACAGCTGGCGGATCAGGCCTGCCGGCCTCCTGGGGGCTAACTCTAATCCTAGGTCGGCCCCAGAGGGGCCCCTCTGAAGGGGCCTGCCGCCACAACGCCGGGGATTGGGGACCCTCGAGTCGTAATGCCGGACTCACCCTGCTGCCCCGCTGACACCAGTGGTGCTAGGGCGCCACCGGTCGTTTTGGGCGGGAGAACAGGCAGGGCCCTCTGAGCCCCGGTGAACTTTGAAGGCCCCAGCACCAAAACGCTGGGACCCACGCTCCGCTCGCCAGCGCCCTCACCTAGGACCGCGACTCCATTTGCCTCAAGACGGTGGATTGGGCCTGCCGGCCTCCTGAGGGCTCATTCTAGCCCTACATCGGCCCCAGAGGGGCCCTTCCCAAGGGGCCTGGCACTGCAACGTCGGGTATAGGGAAGCCCGAGCCTCAGCACCGGACTCACCCTGCCGCCCCGCCATCACCCGGGCCGCTAGGGGCGCCGCCGGTCATTCAGGCGAGAGAACGGGTAGGGCCCTCCAAGCCCCGGTGACCTTCGAAGGCCCCCCGCTCCAAAACGCTTGGGCCCACGCTCCCGCTCCCCAGCTCACTCACCTTGGCCCACCCCTCTGCTCGCCGCTCAGCAGGCGGATTGGGCCTGCCGGGCTCCTGGGGGCTAAACCTAACCCTAGGTTGGCCCCTGAGGGGCCCCTCCCAAGGGGCCTGTCGCCACAACACCGGGGATTGATGACCCCCAAGCCCCAGCACCGGACTCACCCTGCCACCCCGCTGGCACCCAGGCAACTAGGGGCGCCACCGGTCATTCAGGGCGGGAGAATGGGCAGGGCCCTCCGAATCCCAGTGAACATCTAAGGGCCCACGCACCAAAATGCTTGGGCCCACGCTCCCGCTCCCCAGCGCCCTCACTTCGGCCCGCACCTCCGCTCGCCGCACAGTGTGCGGATTGGGCCTGACGGTCTCCTTGGGGCTAACCCTAACCCTAGGTAGGCCCCCCAGGGGCCCCTCCCAAGGGTCCTGGTGCCACTACGCCGGGGATCTGGGACCCCAAGCCCCAGAGCCAGACTCACCCTCCCACAACGCTGCCACCCGGGCCTCTAGGGGCGCCGCCGGTCATTCAGGGCGGGAGAACGGACAGGGCCCTGGAGAAACCGGAGACATTTGAAGCCTCCAGCGCCAAAATGCAGGGGCCCACAATCCCACTCCCCAGTGCCCTCACCTCGGCCCACCCCTCCGCTCGCCCCACAGCCATCGTATCGGGGCTGCCGGCCTCCTGGGGGCTAACCCTAACCCTAGGTCGGCCCCCGAAGGGCACTCCCAAAGGGCCTGGCGCCACGACGCCGGAGATTGAGGACCCCCAAGCCCCAGCGATGTACTCAACCTGCCCCTCCGCTGCTACCCGGGCCACTTGGGGCGCCGCCGGTCATTCAGGGTGGGGGAACGGGCAGGGCCCTCCGAGCCCCCGGCGACGTTCGTAGGTCCCCCGCGCCAAAACGCTGAGGCCCACGCTCCCGCTCTACAGCGCCCTCACCTCGGCCCGCCCCCCCTCAAGCCACACAGCTGGCGGATCCGGCCTGCCGGGCTCCTCGGGGCTAACCTGAACCCTAGGTGGGCCCCAGAGTGGCCCCTCCCAAGAGGCTTGGTGCCGCAACGGCAGGGATTGGGGACCCGCAAGCCCCAGCGCCGGGCTCACCCTGCCACCCCGCCGCCACGCGGGCCGCTAGGAGCGCCGCCGGGCATTCAGGGCGGGCTAACCGGCAGGGCCCTCGGAGCCTCCGGTGAAATAAGAAGGCCCCCCACGCCAAAACGCTGGCTACCACGCTACCGCTCGACTGCGCCCTACCACGGTCAATCCCTCCGCTCACTGCACAGCCGGCGGATCGGGACTGCTGGCCTCCTGGGGCTTAACCTAACCCTAGGACAGTCCCCGAGGCGCCCCTCCCAAGGGGCCTGGCGCCGCAACGCTGGGGATTGGGGAAACCCAAGCACCAGTGCCGGACTGACCCTGCCCTCCGCTGCCACCCGGGGAGCTGGGGGCGTTGCCGGTCCTTCATGGCGGAAGAACGAGCAGGGCCCTCCGAGCCCCCTGCCACATTCGAAGGCCCACCGAGCCACAATGTTGGGGCCCACCCTTCCGTTCGCCAGCGACCTCACCCTGGCCCACCCCTCCATTCGCCGCAGAGCCGGTGGATCGAGCCTGCCGGCCTCCTGGGGACTAACCCTAACCCTAGGTCGGCCCCCAAGGGGCCCCTCCCAAAGGGACTGCCGCCGAACGCCAGGGATTGGGGACCTCCGAGTCGCAAGGCTGGACTCACGGTTCCGCCCCGCGCCGCCCACACCCGGGCCACTAGGGTCCCGCCAATCATTCAGGGCGGGAGAATGGGCAGGGCCCTCCCTGCCCCGGTGACCTTCGAAGGCCCCCAGCGCCAAAACGCTGGGGCCCACTCTCCTGCTCGCCAGCGCCCTGATCTTCGACCGCGCCTCCATTCGCCCCAGACTGCAGATCGTGCCTGCCGGCCTACAGGAGCTAACCTTTACCCTAGGTCGGCCCCCAAGGGGCCCCTCCCAAGGGGCCTGGTGCCGCAACGCCTGGCATTGGGGACCCCCGAGCCTCAGCGCCAGGCCCACCCTGCCGCCCCGCCACCACTCGGGTTGCTAGGGGAGCCGCCACTCATTCAGGGCGGGAGAACGGGCAGGGCCCTCCGAGTCCCCGGCGACATTCGAGGGCCCCCGGCGCCAAAACTTTGGGTACCACCTTCCAGCTCGCCAGTGCCCTCACCGTGGCCCGCCCCTCCGCTCGCCGCACAGCTGGCGTATGGGGCCTGCCGGCCTCCTGGGGGCTAACCCTAACCCTAGGTTGGCCCCAGAGGGGCCCCTCCCAAGGGGACTGGTGACCAAAGCCGGGGATTGGGGACACCCGAGCCGCAGCGCCGGACTCACCCTGCCACCCCGTCGACATCGGGCCCACTGGGGCATCGCTAGTCCCTCAGGGTGGGAGAATGGGCAGGGCCCTCGAGACTCCGGTGATTTGGAAGGCCATCCGCGCCGAAACGCTAGGGCCCACGCTGGAGCTCGCCAGCGCCCTCACCTCAGCCGGCCCCTCCGCTCTCCGCACAGCTGGCGGATCAGGCCTGCCGGCCTCCTGGGGGCTAACTCTAATCCTAGGTCGGCCCCAGAGGGGCCCCTCTGAAGGGGCCTGCCGCCACAACGCCGGGGATTGGGGACCCTCGAGTCGTAATGCCGGACTCACCCTGCTGCCCCGCTGACACCAGTGGTGCTAGGGCGCCACCGGTCGTTTTGGGCGGGAGAACAGGCAGGGCCCTCTGAGCCCCGGTGAACTTTGAAGGCCCCAGCACCAAAACGCTGGGACCCACGCTCCGCTCGCCAGCGCCCTCACCTAGGACCGCGACTCCATTTGCCTCAAGACGGTGGATTGGGCCTGCCGGCCTCCTGAGGGCTCATTCTAGCCCTACATCGGCCCCAGAGGGGCCCTTCCCAAGGGGCCTGGCACTGCAACGTCGGGTATAGGGAAGCCCGAGCCTCAGCACCGGACTCACCCTGCCGCCCCGCCATCACCCGGGCCGCTAGGGGCGCCGCCGGTCATTCAGGCGAGAGAACGGGTAGGGCCCTCCAAGCCCCGGTGACCTTCGAAGGCCCCCCGCTCCAAAACGCTTGGGCCCACGCTCCCGCTCCCCAGCTCACTCACCTTGGCCCACCCCTCTGCTCGCCGCTCAGCAGGCGGATTGGGCCTGCCGGGCTCCTGGGGGCTAAACCTAACCCTAGGTTGGCCCCTGAGGGGCCCCTCCCAAGGGGCCTGTCGCCACAACACCGGGGATTGATGACCCCCAAGCCCCAGCACCGGACTCACCCTGCCACCCCGCTGGCACCCAGGCAACTAGGGGCGCCACCGGTCATTCAGGGCGGGAGAATGGGCAGGGCCCTCCGAATCCCAGTGAACATCTAAGGGCCCACGCACCAAAATGCTTGGGCCCACGCTCCCGCTCCCCAGCGCCCTCACTTCGGCCCGCACCTCCGCTCGCCGCACAGTGTGCGGATTGGGCCTGACGGTCTCCTTGGGGCTAACCCTAACCCTAGGTCGGCCCCCCAGGGGCCCCTCCCAAGGGTCCTGGTGCCACTACGCCGGGGATCTGGGACCCCAAGCCCCAGAGCCAGACTCACCCTCCCACAACGCTGCCACCCGGGCCTCTAGGGGCGCCGCCGGTCATTCAGGGCGGGAGAACGGACAGGGCCCTGGAGAAACCGGAGACATTTGAAGCCTCCAGCGCCAAAATGCAGGGGCCCACAATCCCACTCCCCAGTGCCCTCACCTCGGCCCACCCCTCCGCTCGCCCCACAGCCATCGTATCGGGGCTGCCGGCCTCCTGGGGGCTAACCCTAACCCTAGGTCGGCCCCCGAAGGGCACTCCCAAAGGGCCTGGCGCCACGACGCCGGAGATTGAGGACCCCCAAGCCCCAGCGATGTACTCAACCTGCCCTTCCGCTGCTACCCGGGCCACTTGGGGCGCCGCCGGTCATTCAGGGTGGGGGAACGGGCAGGGCCCTCCGAGCCCCCGGCGACGTTCGTAGGTCCCCCGCGCCAAAACGCTGAGGCCCACGCTCCCGCTCTACAGCGCCCTCACCTCGGCCCGCCGCCCCTCAAGCCACACAGCTGGCGGATCCGGCCTGCCGGGCTCCTCGGGGCTAACCTGAACCCTAGGTGGGCCCCAGAGTGGCCCCTCCCAAGAGGCTTGGTGCCGCAACGGCAGGGATTGGGGACCCGCAAGCCCCAGCGCCGGGCTCACCCTGCCACCCCGCCGCCACGCGGGCCGCTAGGAGCGCCGCCGGGCATTCAGGGTGGGCTAACCGGCAGGGCCCTCGGAGCCTCCGGTGAAATAAGAAGGCCCCCCACGCCAAAACGCTGGCTACCACGCTACCGCTCGACTACCGCTCGACTGCGCCCTACCACGGTCAATCCCTCCGCTCACTGCACAGCCGGCGGATCGGGACTGCTGGCCTCCTGGGGCTTAACCTAACCCTAGGACAGTCCCCGAGGCGCCGCAACGCTGGGGATTGGGGAAACCCAAGCACCAGTGCCGGACTGACCCTGCCCTCCGCTGCCACCCGGGGAGCTAGGGGCGTTGCCGGTCCTTCATGGCGGAAGAACGAGCAGGGCCCTCCGAGCCCCCTGCCACATTCGAAGGCCCACCGAGCCACAATGTTGGGGCCCACGCTTCCGTTCGCCAGCGACCTCACCCTGGCCCACCCCTCCATTCGCCGCAGAGCCGGTGGATCGAGCCTGCCGGCCTCCTGGGGACTAACCCTAACCCTAGGTCGGCCCCCAAGGGGCCCCTCCCAAAGGGACTGCCGCCGAACGCCAGGGATTGGGGACCTCCGAGTCGCAAGGCTGGACTCACGGTTCCGCCCCGCCCCGCCCACACCCGGGCCCCTAGGGTCCCGCCAATCATTCAGGGCGGGAGAATGGGCAGGGCCCTCCCTGCCCCGGTGACCTTCGAAGGCCCCCAGCGCCAAAACGCTGGGGCCCACTCTCCTGCTCGCCAGCGCCCTGATCTTCGACCGCGCCTCCATTCGCCCCAGACTGCGGATCGTGCCTGCCGGCCTACAGGAGCTAACCTTTACCCTAGGTCGGCCCCCAAGGGGCCCCTCCCAAGGGGCCTGGTGCCGCAACGCCTGGCATTGGGGACCCCCGAGCCTCAGCGCCAGGCCCACCCTGCCGCCCTGCCACCACTCGGGTTGCTAGGGGAGCCGCCACTCATTCAGGGCGGGAGAACGGGCAGGGCCCTCCGAGTCCCCGGCGACATTCGAGGGCCCCCGGCGCCAAAACTTTGGGTACCACCTTCCAGCTCGCCAGTGCCCTCACCGTGGCCCGCCCCTCCGCTCGCCGCACAGCTGGCGTATGGGGCCTGCCGGCCTCCTGGGGGCTAACCCTAACCCTAGGTTGGCCCCAGAGGGGCCCCTCCCAAGGGGACTGGTGACCAAAGCCGGGGATTGGGGACACCCGAGCCGCAGCGCCGGACTCACCCTGCCACCCTGTCGACATCGGGCCCACTGGGGCATCGCTAGTCCCTCAGGGTGGGAGAATGGGCAGGGCCCTCGTGACTCCGGTGATTTGGAAGGCCATCCACGCCGAAACGCTAGGGCCCACGCTGGAGCTCACCAGCGCCCTCACCTCAGCCGGCCCCTCCGCTCTCTGCAGAGCTGGCGGATCAGGCCTGTCGGCCTCCTGGGGGCTAACTCTAATCCTAGGTCGGCCCCAGAGGGGCCCCTCTGAAGGGGCCTGCCGCCACAACGCCGGGGATTGGGGACCCTCGAGTCGTAATGCTGGACTCACCCTGCTGCCCCGCTGACACCAGTGGTGCTAGGGCGCCACCGGTCGTTTTGGGCGGGAGAACAGGCAGGGCCCTCTGAGCCCCGGTGAACTTTGAAGGCCCCAGCACCAAAACGCTGGGACCCACGCTCCGCTCGCCAGCGCCCTCACCTAGGACCGCGACTCCATTTGCCTCAAGACGGTGGATTGGGCCTGCCGGCCTCCTGAGGGCTCATTCTAGCCCTACATCGGCCCCAGAGGGGCCCTTCCCAAGGGGCCTGGCACTGCAACGTCGGGTATAGGGAAGCCCGAGCCTCAGCACCGGACTCACCCTGCCGCCCCGCCATCACCCGGGCCGCTAGGGGCGCCGCCGGTCATTCAGGCGAGAGAACGGGTAGGGCCCTCCAAGCCCCGGTGACCTTCGAAGGCCCCCCGCTCCAAAACGCTTGGGCCCACGCTCCCGCTCCCCAGCTCACTCACCTTGGCCCACCCCTCTGCTCGCCGCTCAGCAGGCGGATTGGGCCTGCCGGGCTCCTGGGGGCTAAACCTAACCCTAGGTTGGCCCCTGAGGGGCCCCTCCCAAGGGGCCTGTCGCCACAACACCGGGGATTGATGACCCCCAAGCCCCAGCACCGGACTCACCCTGCCACCCCGCTGGCACCCAGGCAACTAGGGGCGCCACCGGTCATTCAGGGCGGGAGAATGGGCAGGGCCCTCCGAATCCCAGTGAACATCTAAGGGCCCACGCACCAAAATGCTTGGGCCCACGCTCCCGCTCCCCAGCGCCCTCACTTCGGCCCGCACCTCCGCTCGCCGCACAGTGTGCGGATTGGGCCTGACGGTCTCCTTGGGGCTAACCCTAACCCTAGGTCGGCCCCCCAGGGGCCCCTCCCAAGGGTCCTGGTGCCACTACGCCGGGGATCTGGGACCCCAAGCCCCAGAGCCAGACTCACCCTCCCACAACGCTGCCACCCGGGCCTCTAGGGGCGCCGCCGGTCATTCAGGGCGGGAGAACGGACAGGGCCCTGGAGAAACCGGAGACATTTGAAGCCTCCAGCGCCAAAATGCAGGGGCCCACAATCCCACTCCCCAGTGCCCTCACCTCGGCCCACCCCTCCGCTCGCCCCACAGCCATCGTATCGGGGCTGCCGGCCTCCTGGGGGCTAACCCTAACCCTAGGTCGGCCCCCGAAGGGCACTCCCAAAGGGCCTGGCGCCACGACGCCGGAGATTGAGGACCCCCAAGCCCCAGCGATGTACTCAACCTGCCCTTCCGCTGCTACCCGGGCCACTTGGGGCGCCGCCGGTCATTCAGGGTGGGGGAACGGGCAGGGCCCTCCGAGCCCCCGGCGACGTTCGTAGGTCCCCCGCGCCAAAACGCTGAGGCCCACGCTCCCGCTCTACAGCGCCCTCACCTCGGCCCGCCGCCCCTCAAGCCACACAGCTGGCGGATCCGGCCTGCCGGGCTCCTCGGGGCTAACCTGAACCCTAGGTGGGCCCCAGAGTGGCCCCTCCCAAGAGGCTTGGTGCCGCAACGGCAGGGATTGGGGACCCGCAAGCCCCAGCGCCGGGCTCACCCTGCCACCCCGCCGCCACGCGGGCCGCTAGGAGCGCCGCCGGGCATTCAGGGTGGGCTAACCGGCAGGGCCCTCGGAGCCTCCGGTGAAATAAGAAGGCCCCCCACGCCAAAACGCTGGCTACCACGCTACCGCTCGACTACCGCTCGACTGCGCCCTACCACGGTCAATCCCTCCGCTCACTGCACAGCCGGCGGATCGGGACTGCTGGCCTCCTGGGGCTTAACCTAACCCTAGGACAGTCCCCGAGGCGCCGCAACGCTGGGGATTGGGGAAACCCAAGCACCAGTGCCGGACTGACCCTGCCCTCCGCTGCCACCCGGGGAGCTAGGGGCGTTGCCGGTCCTTCATGGCGGAAGAACGAGCAGGGCCCTCCGAGCCCCCTGCCACATTCGAAGGCCCACCGAGCCACAATGTTGGGGCCCACGCTTCCGTTCGCCAGCGACCTCACCCTGGCCCACCCCTCCATTCGCCGCAGAGCCGGTGGATCGAGCCTGCCGGCCTCCTGGGGACTAACCCTAACCCTAGGTCGGCCCCCAAGGGGCCCCTCCCAAAGGGACTGCCGCCGAACGCCAGGGATTGGGGACCTCCGAGTCGCAAGGCTGGACTCACGGTTCCGCCCCGCCCCGCCCACACCCGGGCCCCTAGGGTCCCGCCAATCATTCAGGGCGGGAGAATGGGCAGGGCCCTCCCTGCCCCGGTGACCTTCGAAGGCCCCCAGCGCCAAAACGCTGGGGCCCACTCTCCTGCTCGCCAGCGCCCTGATCTTCGACCGCGCCTCCATTCGCCCCAGACTGCGGATCGTGCCTGCCGGCCTACAGGAGCTAACCTTTACCCTAGGTCGGCCCCCAAGGGGCCCCTCCCAAGGGGCCTGGTGCCGCAACGCCTGGCATTGGGGACCCCCGAGCCTCAGCGCCAGGCCCACCCTGCCGCCCTGCCACCACTCGGGTTGCTAGGGGAGCCGCCACTCATTCAGGGCGGGAGAACGGGCAGGGCCCTCCGAGTCCCCGGCGACATTCGAGGGCCCCCGGCGCCAAAACTTTGGGTACCACCTTCCAGCTCGCCAGTGCCCTCACCGTGGCCCGCCCCTCCGCTCGCCGCACAGCTGGCGTATGGGGCCTGCCGGCCTCCTGGGGGCTAACCCTAACCCTAGGTTGGCCCCAGAGGGGCCCCTCCCAAGGGGACTGGTGACCAAAGCCGGGGATTGGGGACACCCGAGCCGCAGCGCCGGACTCACCCTGCCACCCTGTCGACATCGGGCCCACTGGGGCATCGCTAGTCCCTCAGGGTGGGAGAATGGGCAGGGCCCTCGTGACTCCGGTGATTTGGAAGGCCATCCGCGCCGAAACGCTAGGGCCCACGCTGGAGCTCACCAGCGCCCTCACCTCAGCCGGCCCCTCCGCTCTCTGCAGAGCTGGCGGATCAGGCCTGTCGGCCTCCTGGGGGCTAACTCTAATCCTAGGTCGGCCCCAGAGGGGCCCCTCTGAAGGGGCCTGCCGCCACAACGCCGGGGATTGGGGACCCTCGAGTCGTAATGCTGGACTCACCCTGCTGCCCCGCTGACACCAGTGGTGCTAGGGCGCCACCGGTCGTTTTGGGCGGGAGAACAGGCAGGGCCCTCTGAGCCCCGGTGAACTTTGAAGGCCCCAGCACCAAAACGCTGGGACCCACGCTCCGCTCGCCAGCGCCCTCACCTAGGACCGCGACTCCATTTGCCTCAAGACGGTGGATTGGGCCTGCCGGCCTCCTGAGGGCTCATTCTAGCCCTACATCGGCCCCAGAGGGGCCCTTCCCAAGGGGCCTGGCACTGCAACGTCGGGTATAGGGAAGCCCGAGCCTCAGCACCGGACTCACCCTGCCGCCCCGCCATCACCCGGGCCGCTAGGGGCGCCGCCGGTCATTCAGGCGAGAGAACGGGTAGGGCCCTCCAAGCCCCGGTGACCTTCGAAGGCCCCCCGCTCCAAAACGCTTGGGCCCACGCTCCCGCTCCCCAGCTCACTCACCTTGGCCCACCCCTCTGCTCGCCGCTCAGCAGGCGGATTGGGCCTGCCGGGCTCCTGGGGGCTAAACCTAACCCTAGGTTGGCCCCTGAGGGGCCCCTCCCAAGGGGCCTGTCGCCACAACACCGGGGATTGATGACCCCCAAGCCCCAGCACCGGACTCACCCTGCCACCCCGCTGGCACCCAGGCAACTAGGGGCGCCACCGGTCATTCAGGGCGGGAGAATGGGCAGGGCCCTCCGAATCCCAGTGAACATCTAAGGGCCCACGCACCAAAATGCTTGGGCCCACGCTCCCGCTCCCCAGCGCCCTCACTTCGGCCCGCACCTCCGCTCGCCGCACAGTGTGCGGATTGGGCCTGACGGTCTCCTTGGGGCTAACCCTAACCCTAGGTCGGCCCCCCAGGGGCCCCTCCCAAGGGTCCTGGTGCCACTACGCCGGGGATCTGGGACCCCAAGCCCCAGAGCCAGACTCACCCTCCCACAACGCTGCCACCCGGGCCTCTAGGGGCGCCGCCGGTCATTCAGGGCGGGAGAACGGACAGGGCCCTGGAGAAACCGGAGACATTTGAAGCCTCCAGCGCCAAAATGCAGGGGCCCACAATCCCACTCCCCAGTGCCCTCACCTCGGCCCACCCCTCCGCTCGCCCCACAGCCATCGTATCGGGGCTGCCGGCCTCCTGGGGGCTAACCCTAACCCTAGGTCGGCCCCCGAAGGGCACTCCCAAAGGGCCTGGCGCCACGACGCCGGAGATTGAGGACCCCCAAGCCCCAGCGATGTACTCAACCTGCCCCTCCGCTGCTACCCGGGCCACTTGGGGCGCCGCCGGTCATTCAGGGTGGGGGAACGGGCAGGGCCCTCCGAGCCCCCGGCGACGTTCGTAGGTCCCCCGCGCCAAAACGCTGAGGCCCACGCTCCCGCTCTACAGCGCCCTCACCTCGGCCCGCCGCCCCTCAAGCCACACAGCTGGCGGATCCGGCCTGCCGGGCTCCTCGGGGCTAACCTGAACCCTAGGTGGGCCCCAGAGTGGCCCCTCCCAAGAGGCTTGGTGCCGCAACGGCAGGGATTGGGGACCCGCAAGCCCCAGCGCCGGGCTCACCCTGCCACCCCGCCGCCACGCGGGCCGCTAGGAGCGCCGCCGGGCATTCAGGGCGGGCTAACCGGCAGGGCCCTCGGAGCCTCCGGTGAAATAAGAAGGCCCCCCACGCCAAAACGCTGGCTACCACGCTACCGCTCGACTACCGCTCGACTGCGCCCTACCACGGTCAATCCCTCCGCTCACTGCACAGCCGGCGGATCGGGACTGCTGGCCTCCTGGGGCTTAACCTAACCCTAGGACAGTCCCCGAGGCGCCGCAACGCTGGGGATTGGGGAAACCCAAGCACCAGTGCCGGACTGACCCTGCCCTCCGCTGCCACCCGGGGAGCTAGGGGCGTTGCCGGTCCTTCATGGCGGAAGAACGAGCAGGGCCCTCCGAGCCCCCTGCCACATTCGAAGGCCCACCGAGCCACAATGTTGGGGCCCACGCTTCCGTTCGCCAGCGACCTCACCCTGGCCCACCCCTCCATTCGCCGCAGAGCCGGTGGATCGAGCCTGCCGGCCTCCTGGGGACTAACCCTAACCCTAGGTCGGCCCCCAAGGGGCCCCTCCCAAAGGGACTGCCGCCGAACGCCAGGGATTGGGGACCTCCGAGTCGCAAGGCTGGACTCACGGTTCCGCCCCGCCCCGCCCACACCCGGGCCCCTAGGGTCCCGCCAATCATTCAGGGCGGGAGAATGGGCAGGGCCCTCCCTGCCCCGGTGACCTTCGAAGGCCCCCAGCGCCAAAACGCTGGGGCCCACTCTCCTGCTCGCCAGCGCCCTGATCTTCGACCGCGCCTCCATTCGCCCCAGACTGCGGATCGTGCCTGCCGGCCTACAGGAGCTAACCTTTACCCTAGGTCGGCCCCCAAGGGGCCCCTCCCAAGGGGCCTGGTGCCGCAACGCCTGGCATTGGGGACCCCCGAGCCTCAGCGCCAGGCCCACCCTGCCGCCCCGCCACCACTCGGGTTGCTAGGGGAGCCGCCACTCATTCAGGGCGGGAGAACGGGCAGGGCCCTCCGAGTCCCCGGCGACATTCGAGGGCCCCCGGCGCCAAAACTTTGGGTACCACCTTCCAGCTCGCCAGTGCCCTCACCGTGGCCCGCCCCTCCGCTCGCCGCACAGCTGGCGTATGGGGCCTGCCGGCCTCCTGGGGGCTAACCCTAACCCTAGGTTGGCCCCAGAGGGGCCCCTCCCAAGGGGACTGGTGACCAAAGCCGGGGATTGGGGACACCCGAGCCGCAGCGCCGGACTCACCCTGCCACCCTGTCGACATCGGGCCCACTGGGGCATCGCTAGTCCCTCAGGGTGGGAGAATGGGCAGGGCCCTCGTGACTCCGGTGATTTGGAAGGCCATCCGCGCCGAAACGCTAGGGCCCACGCTGGAGCTCACCAGCGCCCTCACCTCAGCCGGCCCCTCCGCTCTCTGCAGAGCTGGCGGATCAGGCCTGTCGGCCTCCTGGGGGCTAACTCTAATCCTAGGTCGGCCCCAGAGGGGCCCCTCTGAAGGGGCCTGCCGCCACAACGCCGGGGATTGGGGACCCTCGAGTCGTAATGCTGGACTCACCCTGCTGCCCCGTTGACACCAGTGGTGCTAGGGCGCCACCGGTCGTTTTGGGCGGGAGAACAGGCAGGGCCCTCTGAGCCCCGGTGAACTTTGAAGGCCCCAGCACCAAAACGCTGGGACCCACGCTCCGCTCGCCAGCGCCCTCACCTAGGACCGCGACTCCATTTGCCTCAAGACGGTGGATTGGGCCTGCCGGCCTCCTGAGGGCTCATTCTAGCCCTACATCGGCCCCAGAGGGGCCCTTCCCAAGGGGCCTGGCACTGCAACGTCGGGTATAGGGAAGCCCGAGCCTCAGCACCGGACTCACCCTGCCGCCCCGCCATCACCCGGGCCGCTAGGGGCGCCGCCGGTCATTCAGGCGAGAGAACGGGTAGGGCCCTCCAAGCCCCGGTGACCTTCGAAGGCCCCCCGCTCCAAAACGCTTGGGCCCACGCTCCCGCTCCCCAGCTCACTCACCTTGGCCCACCCCTCTGCTCGCCGCTCAGCAGGCGGATTGGGCCTGCCGGGCTCCTGGGGGCTAAACCTAACCCTAGGTTGGCCCCTGAGGGGCCCCTCCCAAGGGGCCTGTCGCCACAACACCGGGGATTGATGACCCCCAAGCCCCAGCACCGGACTCACCCTGCCACCCCGCTGGCACCCAGGCAACTAGGGGCGCCACCGGTCATTCAGGGCGGGAGAATGGGCAGGGCCCTCCGAATCCCAGTGAACATCTAAGGGCCCACGCACCAAAATGCTTGGGCCCACGCTCCCGCTCCCCAGCGCCCTCACTTCGGCCCGCACCTCCGCTCGCCGCACAGTGTGCGGATTGGGCCTGACGGTCTCCTTGGGGCTAACCCTAACCCTAGGTCGGCCCCCCAGGGGCCCCTCCCAAGGGTCCTGGTGCCACTACGCCGGGGATCTGGGACCCCAAGCCCCAGAGCCAGACTCACCCTCCCACAACGCTGCCACCCGGGCCTCTAGGGGCGCCGCCGGTCATTCAGGGCGGGAGAACGGACAGGGCCCTGGAGAAACCGGAGACATTTGAAGCCTCCAGCGCCAAAATGCAGGGGCCCACAATCCCACTCCCCAGTGCCCTCACCTCGGCCCACCCCTCCGCTCGCCCCACAGCCATCGTATCGGGGCTGCCGGCCTCCTGGGGGCTAACCCTAACCCTAGGTCGGCCCCCGAAGGGCACTCCCAAAGGGCCTGGCGCCACGACGCCGGAGATTGAGGACCCCCAAGCCCCAGCGATGTACTCAACCTGCCCCTCCGCTGCTACCCGGGCCACTTGGGGCGCCGCCGGTCATTCAGGGTGGGGGAACGGGCAGGGCCCTCCGAGCCCCCGGCGACGTTCGTAGGTCCCCCGCGCCAAAACGCTGAGGCCCACGCTCCCGCTCTACAGCGCCCTCACCTCGGCCCGCCGCCCCTCAAGCCACACAGCTGGCGGATCCGGCCTGCCGGGCTCCTCGGGGCTAACCTGAACCCTAGGTGGGCCCCAGAGTGGCCCCTCCCAAGAGGCTTGGTGCCGCAACGGCAGGGATTGGGGACCCGCAAGCCCCAGCGCCGGGCTCACCCTGCCACCCCGCCGCCACGCGGGCCGCTAGGAGCGCCGCCGGGCATTCAGGGCGGGCTAACCGGCAGGGCCCTCGGAGCCTCCGGTGAAATAAGAAGGCCCCCCACGCCAAAACGCTGGCTACCACGCTACCGCTCGACTACCGCTCGACTGCGCCCTACCACGGTCAATCCCTCCGCTCACTGCACAGCCGGCGGATCGGGACTGCTGGCCTCCTGGGGCTTAACCTAACCCTAGGACAGTCCCCGAGGCGCCGCAACGCTGGGGATTGGGGAAACCCAAGCACCAGTGCCGGACTGACCCTGCCCTCCGCTGCCACCCGGGGAGCTAGGGGCGTTGCCGGTCCTTCATGGCGGAAGAACGAGCAGGGCCCTCCGAGCCCCCTGCCACATTCGAAGGCCCACCGAGCCACAATGTTGGGGCCCACGCTTCCGTTCGCCAGCGACCTCACCCTGGCCCACCCCTCCATTCGCCGCAGAGCCGGTGGATCGAGCCTGCCGGCCTCCTGGGGACTAACCCTAACCCTAGGTCGGCCCCCAAGGGGCCCCTCCCAAAGGGACTGCCGCCGAACGCCAGGGATTGGGGACCTCCGAGTCGCAAGGCTGGACTCACGGTTCCGCCCCGCCCCGCCCACACCCGGGCCCCTAGGGTCCCGCCAATCATTCAGGGCGGGAGAATGGGCAGGGCCCTCCCTGCCCCGGTGACCTTCGAAGGCCCCCAGCGCCAAAACGCTGGGGCCCACTCTCCTGCTCGCCAGCGCCCTGATCTTCGACCGCGCCTCCATTCGCCCCAGACTGCGGATCGTGCCTGCCGGCCTACAGGAGCTAACCTTTACCCTAGGTCGGCCCCCAAGGGGCCCCTCCCAAGGGGCCTGGTGCCGCAACGCCTGGCATTGGGGACCCCCGAGCCTCAGCGCCAGGCCCACCCTGCCGCCCCGCCACCACTCGGGTTGCTAGGGGAGCCGCCACTCATTCAGGGCGGGAGAACGGGCAGGGCCCTCCGAGTCCCCGGCGACATTCGAGGGCCCCCGGCGCCAAAACTTTGGGTACCACCTTCCAGCTCGCCAGTGCCCTCACCGTGGCCCGCCCCTCCGCTCGCCGCACAGCTGGCGTATGGGGCCTGCCGGCCTCCTGGGGGCTAACCCTAACCCTAGGTTGGCCCCAGAGGGGCCCCTCCCAAGGGGACTGGTGACCAAAGCCGGGGATTGGGGACACCCGAGCCGCAGCGCCGGACTCACCCTGCCACCCTGTCGACATCGGGCCCACTGGGGCATCGCTAGTCCCTCAGGGTGGGAGAATGGGCAGGGCCCTCGTGACTCCGGTGATTTGGAAGGCCATCCGCGCCGAAACGCTAGGGCCCACGCTGGAGCTCACCAGCGCCCTCACCTCAGCCGGCCCCTCCGCTCTCTGCAGAGCTGGCGGATCAGGCCTGTCGGCCTCCTGGGGGCTAACTCTAATCCTAGGTCGGCCCCAGAGGGGCCCCTCTGAAGGGGCCTGCCGCCACAACGCCGGGGATTGGGGACCCTCGAGTCGTAATGCTGGACTCACCCTGCTGCCCCGCTGACACCAGTGGTGCTAGGGCGCCACCGGTCGTTTTGGGCGGGAGAACAGGCAGGGCCCTCTGAGCCCCGGTGAACTTTGAAGGCCCCAGCACCAAAACGCTGGGACCCACGCTCCGCTCGCCAGCGCCCTCACCTAGGACCGCGACTCCATTTGCCTCAAGACGGTGGATGGGGCCTGCCGGCCTCCTGAGGGCTCATTCTAGCCCTACATCGGCCCCAGAGGGGCCCTTCCCAAGGGGCCTGGCACTGCAACGTCGGGTATAGGGAAGCCCGAGCCTCAGCACCGGACTCACCCTGCCGCCCCGCCATCACCCGGGCCGCTAGGGGCGCCGCCGGTCATTCAGGCGAGAGAACGGGTAGGGCCCTCCAAGCCCCGGTGACCTTCGAAGGCCCCCCGCTCCAAAACGCTTGGGCCCACGCTCCCGCTCCCCAGCTCACTCACCTTGGCCCACCCCTCTGCTCGCCGCTCAGCAGGCGGATTGGGCCTGCCGGGCTCCTGGGGGCTAAACCTAACCCTAGGTTGGCCCCTGAGGGGCCCCTCCCAAGGGGCCTGTCGCCACAACACCGGGGATTGATGACCCCCAAGCCCCAGCACCGGACTCACCCTGCCACCCCGCTGGCACCCAGGCAACTAGGGGCGCCACCGGTCATTCAGGGCGGGAGAATGGGCAGGGCCCTCCGAATCCCAGTGAACATCTAAGGGCCCACGCACCAAAATGCTTGGGCCCACGCTCCCACTCCCCAGCGCCCTCACTTCGGCCCGCACCTCCGCTCGCCGCACAGTGTGCGGATTGGGCCTGACGGTCTCCTTGGGGCTAACCCTAACCCTAGGTCGGCCCCCCAGGGGCCCCTCCCAAGGGTCCTGGTGCCACTACGCCGGGGATCTGGGACCCCAAGCCCCAGAGCCAGACTCACCCTCCCACAACGCTGCCACCCGGGCCTCTAGGGGCGCCGCCGGTCATTCAGGGCGGGAGAACGGACAGGGCCCTGGAGAAACCGGAGACATTTGAAGCCTCCAGCGCCAAAATGCAGGGGCCCACAATCCCACTCCCCAGTGCCCTCACCTCGGCCCACCCCTCCGCTCGCCCCACAGCCATCGTATCGGGGCTGCCGGCCTCCTGGGGGCTAACCCTAACCCTAGGTCGGCCCCCGAAGGGCACTCCCAAAGGGCCTGGCGCCACGACGCCGGAGATTGAGGACCCCCAAGCCCCAGCGATGTACTCAACCTGCCCCTCCGCTGCTACCCGGGCCACTTGGGGCGCCGCCGGTCATTCAGGGTGGGGGAACGGGCAGGGCCCTCCGAGCCCCCGGCGACGTTCGTAGGTCCCCCGCGCCAAAACGCTGAGGCCCACGCTCCCGCTCTACAGCGCCCTCACCTCGGCCCGCCGCCCCTCAAGCCACACAGCTGGCGGATCCGGCCTGCCGGGCTCCTCGGGGCTAACCTGAACCCTAGGTGGGCCCCAGAGTGGCCCCTCCCAAGAGGCTTGGTGCCGCAACGGCAGGGATTGGGGACCCGCAAGCCCCAGCGCCGGGCTCACCCTGCCACCCCGCCGCCACGCGGGCCGCTAGGAGCGCCGCCGGGCATTCAGGGCGGGCTAACCGGCAGGGCCCTCGGAGCCTCCGGTGAAATAAGAAGGCCCCCCACGCCAAAACGCTGGCTACCACGCTACCGCTCGACTACCGCTCGACTGCGCCCTACCACGGTCAATCCCTCCGCTCACTGCACAGCCGGCGGATCGGGACTGCTGGCCTCCTGGGGCTTAACCTAACCCTAGGACAGTCCCCGAGGCGCCGCAACGCTGGGGATTGGGGAAACCCAAGCACCAGTGCCGGACTGACCCTGCCCTCCGCTGCCACCCGGGGAGCTAGGGGCGTTGCCGGTCCTTCATGGCGGAAGAACGAGCAGGGCCCTCCGAGCCCCCTGCCACATTCGAAGGCCCACCGAGCCACAATGTTGGGGCCCACGCTTCCGTTCGCCAGCGACCTCACCCTGGCCCACCCCTCCATTCGCCGCAGAGCCGGTGGATCGAGCCTGCCGGCCTCCTGGGGACTAACCCTAACCCTAGGTCGGCCCCCAAGGGGCCCCTCCCAAAGGGACTGCCGCCGAACGCCAGGGATTGGGGACCTCCGAGTCGCAAGGCTGGACTCACGGTTCCGCCCCGCCCCGCCCACACCCGGGCCCCTAGGGTCCCGCCAATCATTCAGGGCGGGAGAATGGGCAGGGCCCTCCCTGCCCCGGTGACCTTCGAAGGCCCCCAGCGCCAAAACGCTGGGGCCCACTCTCCTGCTCGCCAGCGCCCTGATCTTCGACCGCGCCTCCATTCGCCCCAGACTGCGGATCGTGCCTGCCGGCCTACAGGAGCTAACCTTTACCCTAGGTCGGCCCCCAAGGGGCCCCTCCCAAGGGGCCTGGTGCCGCAACGCCTGGCATTGGGGACCCCCGAGCCTCAGCGCCAGGCCCACCCTGCCGCCCCGCCACCACTCGGGTTGCTAGGGGAGCCGCCACTCATTCAGGGCGGGAGAACGGGCAGGGCCCTCCGAGTCCCCGGCGACATTCGAGGGCCCCCGGCGCCAAAACTTTGGGTACCACCTTCCAGCTCGCCAGTGCCCTCACCGTGGCCCGCCCCTCCGCTCGCCGCACAGCTGGCGTATGGGGCCTGCCGGCCTCCTGGGGGCTAACCCTAACCCTAGGTTGGCCCCAGAGGGGCCCCTCCCAAGGGGACTGGTGACCAAAGCCGGGGATTGGGGACACCCGAGCCGCAGCGCCGGACTCACCCTGCCACCCTGTCGACATCGGGCCCACTGGGGCATCGCTAGTCCCTCAGGGTGGGAGAATGGGCAGGGCCCTCGTGACTCCGGTGATTTGGAAGGCCATCCGCGCCGAAACGCTAGGGCCCACGCTGGAGCTCACCAGCGCCCTCACCTCAGCCGGCCCCTCCGCTCTCTGCAGAGCTGGCGGATCAGGCCTGTCGGCCTCCTGGGGGCTAACTCTAATCCTAGGTCGGCCCCAGAGGGGCCCCTCTGAAGGGGCCTGCCGCCACAACGCCGGGGATTGGGGACCCTCGAGTCGTAATGCTGGACTCACCCTGCTGCCCCGCTGACACCAGTGGTGCTAGGGCGCCACCGGTCGTTTTGGGCGGGAGAACAGGCAGGGCCCTCTGAGCCCCGGTGAACTTTGAAGGCCCCAGCACCAAAACGCTGGGACCCACGCTCCGCTCGCCAGCGCCCTCACCTAGGACCGCGACTCCATTTGCCTCAAGACGGTGGATTGGGCCTGCCGGCCTCCTGAGGGCTCATTCTAGCCCTACATCGGCCCCAGAGGGGCCCTTCCCAAGGGGCCTGGCACTGCAACGTCGGGTATAGGGAAGCCCGAGCCTCAGCACCGGACTCACCCTGCCGCCCCGCCATCACCCGGGCCGCTAGGGGCGCCGCCGGTCATTCAGGCGAGAGAACGGGTAGGGCCCTCCAAGCCCCGGTGACCTTCGAAGGCCCCCCGCTCCAAAACGCTTGGGCCCACGCTCCCGCTCCCCAGCTCACTCACCTTGGCCCACCCCTCTGCTCGCCGCTCAGCAGGCGGATTGGGCCTGCCGGGCTCCTGGGGGCTAAACCTAACCCTAGGTTGGCCCCTGAGGGGCCCCTCCCAAGGGGCCTGTCGCCACAACACCGGGGATTGATGACCCCCAAGCCCCAGCACCGGACTCACCCTGCCACCCCGCTGGCACCCAGGCAACTAGGGGCGCCACCGGTCATTCAGGGCGGGAGAATGGGCAGGGCCCTCCGAATCCCAGTGAACATCTAAGGGCCCACGCACCAAAATGCTTGGGCCCACGCTCCCGCTCCCCAGCGCCCTCACTTCGGCCCGCACCTCCGCTCGCCGCACAGTGTGCGGATTGGGCCTGACGGTCTCCTTGGGGCTAACCCTAACCCTAGGTCGGCCCCCCAGAGGCCCCTCCCAAGGGTCCTGGTGCCACTACGCCAGGGATCTGGGACCCCAAGCCCCAGAGCCAGACTCACCCTCCCACAACGCTGCCACCCGGGCCTCTAGGGGCGCCGCCGGTCATTCAGGGCGGGAGAACGGACAGGGCCCTGGAGAAACCGGAGACATTTGAAGCCTCCAGCGCCAAAATGCAGGGGCCCACAATCCCACTCCCCAGTGCCCTCACCTCGGCCCACCCCTCCGCTCGCCCCACAGCCATCGTATCGGGGCTGCCGGCCTCCTGGGGGCTAACCCTAACCCTAGGTCGGCCCCCGAAGGGCACTCCCAAAGGGCCTGGCGCCACGACGCCGGAGATTGAGGACCCCCAAGCCCCAGCGATGTACTCAACCTGCCCCTCCGCTGCTACCCGGGCCACTTGGGGCGCCGCCGGTCATTCAGGGTGGGGGAACGGGCAGGGCCCTCCGAGCCCCCGGCGACGTTCGTAGGTCCCCCGCGCCAAAACGCTGAGGCCCACGCTCCCGCTCTACAGCGCCCTCACCTCGGCCCGCCGCCCCTCAAGCCACACAGCTGGCGGATCCGGCCTGCCGGGCTCCTCGGGGCTAACCTGAACCCTAGGTGGGCCCCAGAGTGGCCCCTCCCAAGAGGCTTGGTGCCGCAACGGCAGGGATTGGGGACCCGCAAGCCCCAGCGCCGGGCTCACCCTGCCACCCCGCCGCCACGCGGGCCGCTAGGAGCGCCGCCGGGCATTCAGGGCGGGCTAACCGGCAGGGCCCTCGGAGCCTCCGGTGAAATAAGAAGGCCCCCCACGCCAAAACGCTGGCTACCACGCTACCGCTCGACTACCGCTCGACTGCGCCCTACCACGGTCAATCCCTCCGCTCACTGCACAGCCGGCGGATCGGGACTGCTGGCCTCCTGGGGCTTAACCTAACCCTAGGACAGTCCCCGAGGCGCCGCAACGCTGGGGATTGGGGAAACCCAAGCACCAGTGCCGGACTGACCCTGCCCTCCGCTGCCACCCGGGGAGCTAGGGGCGTTGCCGGTCCTTCATGGCGGAAGAACGAGCAGGGCCCTCCGAGCCCCCTGCCACATTCGAAGGCCCACCGAGCCACAATGTTGGGGCCCACGCTTCCGTTCGCCAGCGACCTCACCCTGGCCCACCCCTCCATTCGCCGCAGAGCCGGTGGATCGAGCCTGCCGGCCTCCTGGGGACTAACCCTAACCCTAGGTCGGCCCCCAAGGGGCCCCTCCCAAAGGGACTGCCGCCGAACGCCAGGGATTGGGGACCTCCGAGTCGCAAGGCTGGACTCACGGTTCCGCCCCGCCCCGCCCACACCCGGGCCCCTAGGGTCCCGCCAATCATTCAGGGCGGGAGAATGGGCAGGGCCCTCCCTGCCCCGGTGACCTTCGAAGGCCCCCAGCGCCAAAACGCTGGGGCCCACTCTCCTGCTCGCCAGCGCCCTGATCTTCGACCGCGCCTCCATTCGCCCCAGACTGCGGATCGTGCCTGCCGGCCTACAGGAGCTAACCTTTACCCTAGGTCGGCCCCCAAGGGGCCCCTCCCAAGGGGCCTGGTGCCGCAACGCCTGGCATTGGGGACCCCCGAGCCTCAGCGCCAGGCCCACCCTGCCGCCCCGCCACCACTCGGGTTGCTAGGGGAGCCGCCACTCATTCAGGGCGGGAGAACGGGCAGGGCCCTCCGAGTCCCCGGCGACATTCGAGGGCCCCCGGCGCCAAAACTTTGGGTACCACCTTCCAGCTCGCCAGTGCCCTCACCGTGGCCCGCCCCTCCGCTCGCCGCACAGCTGGCGTATGGGGCCTGCCGGCCTCCTGGGGGCTAACCCTAACCCTAGGTTGGCCCCAGAGGGGCCCCTCCCAAGGGGACTGGTGACCAAAGCCGGGGATTGGGGACACCCGAGCCGCAGCGCCGGACTCACCCTGCCACCCTGTCGACATCGGGCCCACTGGGGCATCGCTAGTCCCTCAGGGTGGGAGAATGGGCAGGGCCCTCGTGACTCCGGTGATTTGGAAGGCCATCCGCGCCGAAACGCTAGGGCCCACGCTGGAGCTCACCAGCGCCCTCACCTCAGCCGGCCCCTCCGCTCTCTGCAGAGCTGGCGGATCAGGCCTGTCGGCCTCCTGGGGGCTAACTCTAATCCTAGGTCGGCCCCAGAGGGGCCCCTCTGAAGGGGCCTGCCGCCACAACGCCGGGGATTGGGGACCCTCGAGTCGTAATGCTGGACTCACCCTGCTGCCCCGCTGACACCAGTGGTGCTAGGGCGCCACCGGTCGTTTTGGGCGGGAGAACAGGCAGGGCCCTCTGAGCCCCGGTGAACTTTGAAGGCCCCAGCACCAAAACGCTGGGACCCACGCTCCGCTCGCCAGCGCCCTCACCTAGGACCGCGACTCCATTTGCCTCAAGACGGTGGATTGGGCCTGCCGGCCTCCTGAGGGCTCATTCTAGCCCTACATCGGCCCCAGAGGGGCCCTTCCCAAGGGGCCTGGCACTGCAACGTCGGGTATAGGGAAGCCCGAGCCTCAGCACCGGACTCACCCTGCCGCCCCGCCATCACCCGGGCCGCTAGGGGCGCCGCCGGTCATTCAGGCGAGAGAACGGGTAGGGCCCTCCAAGCCCCGGTGACCTTCGAAGGCCCCCCGCTCCAAAACGCTTGGGCCCACGCTCCCGCTCCCCAGCTCACTCACCTTGGCCCACCCCTCTGCTCGCCGCTCAGCAGGCGGATTGGGCCTGCCGGGCTCCTGGGGGCTAAACCTAACCCTAGGTTGGCCCCTGAGGGGCCCCTCCCAAGGGGCCTGTCGCCACAACACCGGGGATTGATGACCCCCAAGCCCCAGCACCGGACTCACCCTGCCACCCCGCTGGCACCCAGGCAACTAGGGGCGCCACCGGTCATTCAGGGCGGGAGAATGGGCAGGGCCCTCCGAATCCCAGTGAACATCTAAGGGCCCACGCACCAAAATGCTTGGGCCCACGCTCCCGCTCCCCAGCGCCCTCACTTCGGCCCGCACCTCCGCTCGCCGCACAGTGTGCGGATTGGGCCTGACGGTCTCCTTGGGGCTAACCCTAACCCTAGGTCGGCCCCCCAGGGGCCCCTCCCAAGGGTCCTGGTGCCACTACGCCGGGGATCTGGGACCCCAAGCCCCAGAGCCAGACTCACCCTCCCACAACGCTGCCACCCGGGCCTCTAGGGGCGCCGCCGGTCATTCAGGGCGGGAGAACGGACAGGGCCCTGGAGAAACCGGAGACATTTGAAGCCTCCAGCGCCAAAATGCAGGGGCCCACAATCCCACTCCCCAGTGCCCTCACCTCGGCCCACCCCTCCGCTCGCCCCACAGCCATCGTATCGGGGCTGCCGGCCTCCTGGGGGCTAACCCTAACCCTAGGTCGGCCCCCGAAGGGCACTCCCAAAGGGCCTGGCGCCACGACGCCGGAGATTGAGGACCCCCAAGCCCCAGCGATGTACTCAACCTGCCCCTCCGCTGCTACCCGGGCCACTTGGGGCGCCGCCGGTCATTCAGGGTGGGGGAACGGGCAGGGCCCTCCGAGCCCCCGGCGACGTTCGTAGGTCCCCCGCGCCAAAACGCTGAGGCCCACGCTCCCGCTCTACAGCGCCCTCACCTCGGCCCGCCGCCCCTCAAGCCACACAGCTGGCGGATCCGGCCTGCCGGGCTCCTCGGGGCTAACCTGAACCCTAGGTGGGCCCCAGAGTGGCCCCTCCCAAGAGGCTTGGTGCCGCAACGGCAGGGATTGGGGACCCGCAAGCCCCAGCGCCGGGCTCACCCTGCCACCCCGCCGCCACGCGGGCCGCTAGGAGCGCCGCCGGGCATTCAGGGCGGGCTAACCGGCAGGGCCCTCGGAGCCTCCGGTGAAATAAGAAGGCCCCCCACGCCAAAACGCTGGCTACCACGCTACCGCTCGACTACCGCTCGACTGCGCCCTACCACGGTCAATCCCTCCGCTCACTGCACAGCCGGCGGATCGGGACTGCTGGCCTCCTGGGGCTTAACCTAACCCTAGGACAGTCCCCGAGGCGCCGCAACGCTGGGGATTGGGGAAACCCAAGCACCAGTGCCGGACTGACCCTGCCCTCCGCTGCCACCCGGGGAGCTAGGGGCGTTGCCGGTCCTTCATGGCGGAAGAACGAGCAGGGCCCTCCGAGCCCCCTGCCACATTCGAAGGCCCACCGAGCCACAATGTTGGGGCCCACGCTTCCGTTCGCCAGCGACCTCACCCTGGCCCACCCCTCCATTCGCCGCAGAGCCGGTGGATCGAGCCTGCCGGCCTCCTGGGGACTAACCCTAACCCTAGGTCGGCCCCCAAGGGGCCCCTCCCAAAGGGACTGCCGCCGAACGCCAGGGATTGGGGACCTCCGAGTCGCAAGGCTGGACTCACGGTTCCGCCCCGCCCCGCCCACACCCGGGCCCCTAGGGTCCCGCCAATCATTCAGGGCGGGAGAATGGGCAGGGCCCTCCCTGCCCCGGTGACCTTCGAAGGCCCCCAGCGCCAAAACGCTGGGGCCCACTCTCCTGCTCGCCAGCGCCCTGATCTTCGACCGCGCCTCCATTCGCCCCAGACTGCGGATCGTGCCTGCCGGCCTACAGGAGCTAACCTTTACCCTAGGTCGGCCCCCAAGGGGCCCCTCCCAAGGGGCCTGGTGCCGCAACGCCTGGCATTGGGGACCCCCGAGCCTCAGCGCCAGGCCCACCCTGCCGCCCCGCCACCACTCGGGTTGCTAGGGGAGCCGCCACTCATTCAGGGCGGGAGAACGGGCAGGGCCCTCCGAGTCCCCGGCGACATTCGAGGGCCCCCGGCGCCAAAACTTTGGGTACCACCTTCCAGCTCGCCAGTGCCCTCACCGTGGCCCGCCCCTCCGCTCGCCGCACAGCTGGCGTATGGGGCCTGCCGGCCTCCTGGGGGCTAACCCTAACCCTAGGTTGGCCCCAGAGGGGCCCCTCCCAAGGGGACTGGTGACCAAAGCCGGGGATTGGGGACACCCGAGCCGCAGCGCCGGACTCACCCTGCCACCCTGTCGACATCGGGCCCACTGGGGCATCGCTAGTCCCTCAGGGTGGGAGAATGGGCAGGGCCCTCGTGACTCCGGTGATTTGGAAGGCCATCCGCGCCGAAACGCTAGGGCCCACGCTGGAGCTCACCAGCGCCCTCACCTCAGCCGGCCCCTCCGCTCTCTGCAGAGCTGGCGGATCAGGCCTGTCGGCCTCCTGGGGGCTAACTCTAATCCTAGGTCGGCCCCAGAGGGGCCCCTCTGAAGGGGCCTGCCGCCACAACGCCGGGGATTGGGGACCCTCGAGTCGTAATGCTGGACTCACCCTGCTGCCCCGCTGACACCAGTGGTGCTAGGGCGCCACCGGTCGTTTTGGGCGGGAGAACAGGCAGGGCCCTCTGAGCCCCGGTGAACTTTGAAGGCCCCAGCACCAAAACGCTGGGACCCACGCTCCGCTCGCCAGCGCCCTCACCTAGGACCGCGACTCCATTTGCCTCAAGACGGTGGATTGGGCCTGCCGGCCTCCTGAGGGCTCATTCTAGCCCTACATCGGCCCCAGAGGGGCCCTTCCCAAGGGGCCTGGCACTGCAACGTCGGGTATAGGGAAGCCCGAGCCTCAGCACCGGACTCACCCTGCCGCCCCGCCATCACCCGGGCCGCTAGGGGCGCCGCCGGTCATTCAGGCGAGAGAACGGGTAGGGCCCTCCAAGCCCCGGTGACCTTCGAAGGCCCCCCGCTCCAAAACGCTTGGGCCCACGCTCCCGCTCCCCAGCTCACTCACCTTGGCCCACCCCTCTGCTCGCCGCTCAGCAGGCGGATTGGGCCTGCCGGGCTCCTGGGGGCTAAACCTAACCCTAGGTTGGCCCCTGAGGGGCCCCTCCCAAGGGGCCTGTCGCCACAACACCGGGGATTGATGACCCCCAAGCCCCAGCACCGGACTCACCCTGCCACCCCGCTGGCACCCAGGCAACTAGGGGCGCCACCGGTCATTCAGGGCGGGAGAATGGGCAGGGCCCTCCGAATCCCAGTGAACATCTAAGGGCCCACGCACCAAAATGCTTGGGCCCACGCTCCCACTCCCCAGCGCCCTCACTTCGGCCCGCACCTCCGCTCGCCGCACAGTGTGCGGATTGGGCCTGACGGTCTCCTTGGGGCTAACCCTAACCCTAGGTAGGCCCCCCAGGGGCCCCTCCCAAGGGTCCTGGTGCCACTACGCCGGGGATCTGGGACCCCAAGCCCCAGAGCCAGACTCACCCTCCCACAACGCTGCCACCCGGGCCTCTAGGGGCGCCGCCGGTCATTCAGGGCGGGAGAACGGACAGGGCCCTGGAGAAACCGGAGACATTTGAAGCCTCCAGCGCCAAAATGCAGGGGCCCACAATCCCACTCCCCAGTGCCCTCACCTCGGCCCACCCCTCCGCTCGCCCCACAGCCATCGTATCGGGGCTGCCGGCCTCCTGGGGGCTAACCCTAACCCTAGGTCGGCCCCCGAAGGGCACTCCCAAAGGGCCTGGCGCCACGACGCCGGAGATTGAGGACCCCCAAGCCCCAGCGATGTACTCAACCTGCCCCTCCGCTGCTACCCGGGCCACTTGGGGCGCCGCCGGTCATTCAGGGTGGGGGAACGGGCAGGGCCCTCCGAGCCCCCGGCGACGTTCGTAGGTCCCCCGCGCCAAAACGCTGAGGCCCACGCTCCCGCTCTACAGCGCCCTCACCTCGGCCCGCCCCCCCTCAAGCCACACAGCTGGCGGATCCGGCCTGCCGGGCTCCTCGGGGCTAACCTGAACCCTAGGTGGGCCCCAGAGTGGCCCCTCCCAAGAGGCTTGGTGCCGCAACGGCAGGGATTGGGGACCCGCAAGCCCCAGCGCCGGGCTCACCCTGCCACCCCGCCGCCACGCGGGCCGCTAGGAGCGCCGCCGGGCATTCAGGGCGGGCTAACCGGCAGGGCCCTCGGAGCCTCCGGTGAAATAAGAAGGCCCCCCACGCCAAAACGCTGGCTACCACGCTACCGCTCGACTGCGCCCTACCACGGTCAATCCCTCCGCTCACTGCACAGCCGGCGGATCGGGACTGCTGGCCTCCTGGGGCTTAACCTAACCCTAGGACAGTCCCCGAGGCGCCCCTCCCAAGGGGCCTGGCGCCGCAACGCTGGGGATTGGGGAAACCCAAGCACCAGTGCCGGACTGACCCTGCCCTCCGCTGCCACCCGGGGAGCTGGGGGCGTTGCCGGTCCTTCATGGCGGAAGAACGAGCAGGGCCCTCCGAGCCCCCTGCCACATTCGAAGGCCCACCGAGCCACAATGTTGGGGCCCACGCTTCCGTTCGCCAGCGACCTCACCCTGGCCCACCCCTCCATTCGCCGCAGAGCCGGTGGATCGAGCCTGCCGGCCTCCTGGGGACTAACCCTAACCCTAGGTCGGCCCCCAAGGGGCCCCTCCCAAAGGGACTGCCGCCGAACGCCAGGGATTGGGGACCTCCGAGTCGCAAGGCTGGACTCACGGTTCCGCCCCGCCCCGCCCACACCCGGGCCACTAGGGTCCCGCCAATCATTCAGGGCGGGAGAATGGGCAGGGCCCTCCCTGCCCCGGTGACCTTCGAAGGCCCCCAGCGCCAAAACGCTGGGGCCCACTCTCCTGCTCGCCAGCGCCCTGATCTTCGACCGCGCCTCCATTCGCCCCAGACTGCAGATCGTGCCTGCCGGCCTACAGGAGCTAACCTTTACCCTAGGTCGGCCCCCAAGGGGCCCCTCCCAAGGGGCCTGGTGCCGCAACGCCTGGCATTGGGGACCCCCGAGCCTCAGCGCCAGGCCCACCCTGCCGCCCCGCCACCACTCGGGTTGCTAGGGGAGCCGCCACTCATTCAGGGCGGGAGAACGGGCAGGGCCCTCCGAGTCCCCGGCGACATTCGAGGGCCCCCGGCGCCAAAACTTTGGGTACCACCTTCCAGCTCGCCAGTGCCCTCACCGTGGCCCGCCCCTCCGCTCGCCGCACAGCTGGCGTATGGGGCCTGCCGGCCTCCTGGGGGCTAACCCTAACCCTAGGTTGGCCCCAGAGGGGCCCCTCCCAAGGGGACTGGTGACCAAAGCCGGGGATTGGGGACACCCGAGCCGCAGCGCCGGACTCACCCTGCCACCCCGTCGACATCGGGCCCACTGGGGCATCGCTAGTCCCTCAGGGTGGGAGAATGGGCAGGGCCCTCGAGACTCCGGTGATTTGGAAGGCCATCCGCGCCGAAACGCTAGGGCCCACGCTGGAGCTCGCCAGCGCCCTCACCTCAGCCGGCCCCTCCGCTCTCCGCACAGCTGGCGGATCAGGCCTGCCGGCCTCCTGGGGGCTAACTCTAATCCTAGGTCGGCCCCAGAGGGGCCCCTCTGAAGGGGCCTGCCGCCACAACGCCGGGGATTGGGGACCCTCGAGTCGTAATGCCGGACTCACCCTGCTGCCCCGCTGACACCAGTGGTGCTAGGGCGCCACCGGTCGTTTTGGGCGGGAGAACAGGCAGGGCCCTCTGAGCCCCGGTGAACTTTGAAGGCCCCAGCACCAAAACGCTGGGACCCACGCTCCGCTCGCCAGCGCCCTCACCTAGGACCGCGACTCCATTTGCCTCAAGACGGTGGATTGGGCCTGCCGGCCTCCTGAGGGCTCATTCTAGCCCTACATCGGCCCCAGAGGGGCCCTTCCCAAGGGGCCTGGCACTGCAACGTCGGGTATAGGGAAGCCCGAGCCTCAGCACCGGACTCACCCTGCCGCCCCGCCATCACCCGGGCCGCTAGGGGCGCCGCCGGTCATTCAGGCGAGAGAACGGGTAGGGCCCTCCAAGCCCCGGTGACCTTCGAAGGCCCCCCGCTCCAAAACGCTTGGGCCCACGCTCCCGCTCCCCAGCTCACTCACCTTGGCCCACCCCTCTGCTCGCCGCTCAGCAGGCGGATTGGGCCTGCCGGGCTCCTGGGGGCTAAACCTAACCCTAGGTTGGCCCCTGAGGGGCCCCTCCCAAGGGGCCTGTCGCCACAACACCGGGGATTGATGACCCCCAAGCCCCAGCACCGGACTCACCCTGCCACCCCGCTGGCACCCAGGCAACTAGGGGCGCCACCGGTCATTCAGGGCGGGAGAATGGGCAGGGCCCTCCGAATCCCAGTGAACATCTAAGGGCCCACGCACCAAAATGCTTGGGCCCACGCTCCCGCTCCCCAGCGCCCTCACTTCGGCCCGCACCTCCGCTCGCCGCACAGTGTGCGGATTGGGCCTGACGGTCTCCTTGGGGCTAACCCTAACCCTAGGTAGGCCCCCCAGGGGCCCCTCCCAAGGGTCCTGGTGCCACTACGCCGGGGATCTGGGACCCCAAGCCCCAGAGCCAGACTCACCCTCCCACAACGCTGCCACCCGGGCCTCTAGGGGCGCCGCCGGTCATTCAGGGCGGGAGAACGGACAGGGCCCTGGAGAAACCGGAGACATTTGAAGCCTCCAGCGCCAAAATGCAGGGGCCCACAATCCCACTCCCCAGTGCCCTCACCTCGGCCCACCCCTCCGCTCGCCCCACAGCCATCGTATCGGGGCTGCCGGCCTCCTGGGGGCTAACCCTAACCCTAGGTCGGCCCCCGAAGGGCACTCCCAAAGGGCCTGGCGCCACGACGCCGGAGATTGAGGACCCCCAAGCCCCAGCGATGTACTCAACCTGCCCCTCCGCTGCTACCCGGGCCACTTGGGGCGCCGCCGGTCATTCAGGGTGGGGGAACGGGCAGGGCCCTCCGAGCCCCCGGCGACGTTCGTAGGTCCCCCGCGCCAAAACGCTGAGGCCCACGCTCCCGCTCTACAGCGCCCTCACCTCGGCCCGCCCCCCCTCAAGCCACACAGCTGGCGGATCCGGCCTGCCGGGCTCCTCGGGGCTAACCTGAACCCTAGGTGGGCCCCAGAGTGGCCCCTCCCAAGAGGCTTGGTGCCGCAACGGCAGGGATTGGGGACCCGCAAGCCCCAGCGCCGGGCTCACCCTGCCACCCCGCCGCCACGCGGGCCGCTAGGAGCGCCGCCGGGCATTCAGGGCGGGCTAACCGGCAGGGCCCTCGGAGCCTCCGGTGAAATAAGAAGGCCCCCCACGCCAAAACGCTGGCTACCACGCTACCGCTCGACTGCGCCCTACCACGGTCAATCCCTCCGCTCACTGCACAGCCGGCGGATGGCGGATCGGGACTGCTGGCCTCCTGGGGCTTAACCTAACCCTAGGACAGTCCCCGAGGCGCCCCTCCCAAGGGGCCTGGCGCCGCAACGCTGGGGATTGGGGAAACCCAAGCACCAGTGCCGGACTGACCCTGCCCTCCGCTGCCACCCGGGGAGCTGGGGGCGTTGCCGGTCCTTCATGGCGGAAGAACGAGCAGGGCCCTCCGAGCCCCCTGCCACATTCGAAGGCCCACCGAGCCACAATGTTGGGGCCCACCCTTCCGTTCGCCAGCGACCTCACCCTGGCCCACCCCTCCATTCGCCGCAGAGCCGGTGGATCGAGCCTGCCGGCCTCCTGGGGACTAACCCTAACCCTAGGTCGGCCCCCAAGGGGCCCCTCCCAAAGGGACTGCCGCCGAACGCCAGGGATTGGGGACCTCCGAGTCGCAAGGCTGGACTCACGGTTCCGCCCCGCGCCGCCCACACCCGGGCCACTAGGGTCCCGCCAATCATTCAGGGCGGGAGAATGGGCAGGGCCCTCCCTGCCCCGGTGACCTTCGAAGGCCCCCAGCGCCAAAACGCTGGGGCCCACTCTCCTGCTCGCCAGCGCCCTGATCTTCGACCGCGCCTCCATTCGCCCCAGACTGCAGATCGTGCCTGCCGGCCTACAGGAGCTAACCTTTACCCTAGGTCGGCCCCCAAGGGGCCCCTCCCAAGGGGCCTGGTGCCGCAACGCCTGGCATTGGGGACCCCCGAGCCTCAGCGCCAGGCCCACCCTGCCGCCCCGCCACCACTCGGGTTGCTAGGGGAGCCGCCACTCATTCAGGGCGGGAGAACGGGCAGGGCCCTCCGAGTCCCCGGCGACATTCGAGGGCCCCCGGCGCCAAAACTTTGGGTACCACCTTCCAGCTCGCCAGTGCCCTCACCGTGGCCCGCCCCTCCGCTCGCCGCACAGCTGGCGTATGGGGCCTGCCGGCCTCCTGGGGGCTAACCCTAACCCTAGGTTGGCCCCAGAGGGGCCCCTCCCAAGGGGACTGGTGACCAAAGCCGGGGATTGGGGACACCCGAGCCGCAGCGCCGGACTCACCCTGCCACCCCGTCGACATCGGGCCCACTGGGGCATCGCTAGTCCCTCAGGGTGGGAGAATGGGCAGGGCCCTCGAGACTCCGGTGATTTGGAAGGCCATCCGCGCCGAAACGCTAGGGCCCACGCTGGAGCTCGCCAGCGCCCTCACCTCAGCCGGCCCCTCCGCTCTCCGCACAGCTGGCGGATCAGGCCTGCCGGCCTCCTGGGGGCTAACTCTAATCCTAGGTCGGCCCCAGAGGGGCCCCTCTGAAGGGGCCTGCCGCCACAACGCCGGGGATTGGGGACCCTCGAGTCGTAATGCCGGACTCACCCTGCTGCCCCGCTGACACCAGTGGTGCTAGGGCGCCACCGGTCGTTTTGGGCGGGAGAACAGGCAGGGCCCTCTGAGCCCCGGTGAACTTTGAAGGCCCCAGCACCAAAACGCTGGGACCCACGCTCCGCTCGCCAGCGCCCTCACCTAGGACCGCGACTCCATTTGCCTCAAGACGGTGGATTGGGCCTGCCGGCCTCCTGAGGGCTCATTCTAGCCCTACATCGGCCCCAGAGGGGCCCTTCCCAAGGGGCCTGGCACTGCAACGTCGGGTATAGGGAAGCCCGAGCCTCAGCACCGGACTCACCCTGCCGCCCCGCCATCACCCGGGCCGCTAGGGGCGCCGCCGGTCATTCAGGCGAGAGAACGGGTAGGGCCCTCCAAGCCCCGGTGACCTTCGAAGGCCCCCCGCTCCAAAACGCTTGGGCCCACGCTCCCGCTCCCCAGCTCACTCACCTTGGCCCACCCCTCTGCTCGCCGCTCAGCAGGCGGATTGGGCCTGCCGGGCTCCTGGGGGCTAAACCTAACCCTAGGTTGGCCCCTGAGGGGCCCCTCCCAAGGGGCCTGTCGCCACAACACCGGGGATTGATGACCCCCAAGCCCCAGCACCGGACTCACCCTGCCACCCCGCTGGCACCCAGGCAACTAGGGGCGCCACCGGTCATTCAGGGCGGGAGAATGGGCAGGGCCCTCCGAATCCCAGTGAACATCTAAGGGCCCACGCACCAAAATGCTTGGGCCCACGCTCCCGCTCCCCAGCGCCCTCACTTCGGCCCGCACCTCCGCTCGCCGCACAGTGTGCGGATTGGGCCTGACGGTCTCCTTGGGGCTAACCCTAACCCTAGGTCGGCCCCCCAGGGGCCCCTCCCAAGGGTCCTGGTGCCACTACGCCGGGGATCTGGGACCCCAAGCCCCAGAGCCAGACTCACCCTCCCACAACGCTGCCACCCGGGCCTCTAGGGGCGCCGCCGGTCATTCAGGGCGGGAGAACGGACAGGGCCCTGGAGAAACCGGAGACATTTGAAGCCTCCAGCGCCAAAATGCAGGGGCCCACAATCCCACTCCCCAGTGCCCTCACCTCGGCCCACCCCTCCGCTCGCCCCACAGCCATCGTATCGGGGCTGCCGGCCTCCTGGGGGCTAACCCTAACCCTAGGTCGGCCCCCGAAGGGCACTCCCAAAGGGCCTGGCGCCACGACGCCGGAGATTGAGGACCCCCAAGCCCCAGCGATGTACTCAACCTGCCCTTCCGCTGCTACCCGGGCCACTTGGGGCGCCGCCGGTCATTCAGGGTGGGGGAACGGGCAGGGCCCTCCGAGCCCCCGGCGACGTTCGTAGGTCCCCCGCGCCAAAACGCTGAGGCCCACGCTCCCGCTCTACAGCGCCCTCACCTCGGCCCGCCGCCCCTCAAGCCACACAGCTGGCGGATCCGGCCTGCCGGGCTCCTCGGGGCTAACCTGAACCCTAGGTGGGCCCCAGAGTGGCCCCTCCCAAGAGGCTTGGTGCCGCAACGGCAGGGATTGGGGACCCGCAAGCCCCAGCGCCGGGCTCACCCTGCCACCCCGCCGCCACGCGGGCCGCTAGGAGCGCCGCCGGGCATTCAGGGTGGGCTAACCGGCAGGGCCCTCGGAGCCTCCGGTGAAATAAGAAGGCCCCCCACGCCAAAACGCTGGCTACCACGCTACCGCTCGACTACCGCTCGACTGCGCCCTACCACGGTCAATCCCTCCGCTCACTGCACAGCCGGCGGATCGGGACTGCTGGCCTCCTGGGGCTTAACCTAACCCTAGGACAGTCCCCGAGGCGCCGCAACGCTGGGGATTGGGGAAACCCAAGCACCAGTGCCGGACTGACCCTGCCCTCCGCTGCCACCCGGGGAGCTAGGGGCGTTGCCGGTCCTTCATGGCGGAAGAACGAGCAGGGCCCTCCGAGCCCCCTGCCACATTCGAAGGCCCACCGAGCCACAATGTTGGGGCCCACGCTTCCGTTCGCCAGCGACCTCACCCTGGCCCACCCCTCCATTCGCCGCAGAGCCGGTGGATCGAGCCTGCCGGCCTCCTGGGGACTAACCCTAACCCTAGGTCGGCCCCCAAGGGGCCCCTCCCAAAGGGACTGCCGCCGAACGCCAGGGATTGGGGACCTCCGAGTCGCAAGGCTGGACTCACGGTTCCGCCCCGCCCCGCCCACACCCGGGCCCCTAGGGTCCCGCCAATCATTCAGGGCGGGAGAATGGGCAGGGCCCTCCCTGCCCCGGTGACCTTCGAAGGCCCCCAGCGCCAAAACGCTGGGGCCCACTCTCCTGCTCGCCAGCGCCCTGATCTTCGACCGCGCCTCCATTCGCCCCAGACTGCGGATCGTGCCTGCCGGCCTACAGGAGCTAACCTTTACCCTAGGTCGGCCCCCAAGGGGCCCCTCCCAAGGGGCCTGGTGCCGCAACGCCTGGCATTGGGGACCCCCGAGCCTCAGCGCCAGGCCCACCCTGCCGCCCTGCCACCACTCGGGTTGCTAGGGGAGCCGCCACTCATTCAGGGCGGGAGAACGGGCAGGGCCCTCCGAGTCCCCGGCGACATTCGAGGGCCCCCGGCGCCAAAACTTTGGGTACCACCTTCCAGCTCGCCAGTGCCCTCACCGTGGCCCGCCCCTCCGCTCGCCGCACAGCTGGCGTATGGGGCCTGCCGGCCTCCTGGGGGCTAACCCTAACCCTAGGTTGGCCCCAGAGGGGCCCCTCCCAAGGGGACTGGTGACCAAAGCCGGGGATTGGGGACACCCGAGCCGCAGCGCCGGACTCACCCTGCCACCCTGTCGACATCGGGCCCACTGGGGCATCGCTAGTCCCTCAGGGTGGGAGAATGGGCAGGGCCCTCGTGACTCCGGTGATTTGGAAGGCCATCCGCGCCGAAACGCTAGGGCCCACGCTGGAGCTCACCAGCGCCCTCACCTCAGCCGGCCCCTCCGCTCTCTGCAGAGCTGGCGGATCAGGCCTGTCGGCCTCCTGGGGGCTAACTCTAATCCTAGGTCGGCCCCAGAGGGGCCCCTCTGAAGGGGCCTGCCGCCACAACGCCGGGGATTGGGGACCCTCGAGTCGTAATGCTGGACTCACCCTGCTGCCCCGCTGACACCAGTGGTGCTAGGGCGCCACCGGTCGTTTTGGGCGGGAGAACAGGCAGGGCCCTCTGAGCCCCGGTGAACTTTGAAGGCCCCAGCACCAAAACGCTGGGACCCACGCTCCGCTCGCCAGCGCCCTCACCTAGGACCGCGACTCCATTTGCCTCAAGACGGTGGATTGGGCCTGCCGGCCTCCTGAGGGCTCATTCTAGCCCTACATCGGCCCCAGAGGGGCCCTTCCCAAGGGGCCTGGCACTGCAACGTCGGGTATAGGGAAGCCCGAGCCTCAGCACCGGACTCACCCTGCCGCCCCGCCATCACCCGGGCCGCTAGGGGCGCCGCCGGTCATTCAGGCGAGAGAACGGGTAGGGCCCTCCAAGCCCCGGTGACCTTCGAAGGCCCCCCGCTCCAAAACGCTTGGGCCCACGCTCCCGCTCCCCAGCTCACTCACCTTGGCCCACCCCTCTGCTCGCCGCTCAGCAGGCGGATTGGGCCTGCCGGGCTCCTGGGGGCTAAACCTAACCCTAGGTTGGCCCCTGAGGGGCCCCTCCCAAGGGGCCTGTCGCCACAACACCGGGGATTGATGACCCCCAAGCCCCAGCACCGGACTCACCCTGCCACCCCGCTGGCACCCAGGCAACTAGGGGCGCCACCGGTCATTCAGGGCGGGAGAATGGGCAGGGCCCTCCGAATCCCAGTGAACATCTAAGGGCCCACGCACCAAAATGCTTGGGCCCACGCTCCCGCTCCCCAGCGCCCTCACTTCGGCCCGCACCTCCGCTCGCCGCACAGTGTGCGGATTGGGCCTGACGGTCTCCTTGGGGCTAACCCTAACCCTAGGTCGGCCCCCCAGGGGCCCCTCCCAAGGGTCCTGGTGCCACTACGCCGGGGATCTGGGACCCCAAGCCCCAGAGCCAGACTCACCCTCCCACAACGCTGCCACCCGGGCCTCTAGGGGCGCCGCCGGTCATTCAGGGCGGGAGAACGGACAGGGCCCTGGAGAAACCGGAGACATTTGAAGCCTCCAGCGCCAAAATGCAGGGGCCCACAATCCCACTCCCCAGTGCCCTCACCTCGGCCCACCCCTCCGCTCGCCCCACAGCCATCGTATCGGGGCTGCCGGCCTCCTGGGGGCTAACCCTAACCCTAGGTCGGCCCCCGAAGGGCACTCCCAAAGGGCCTGGCGCCACGACGCCGGAGATTGAGGACCCCCAAGCCCCAGCGATGTACTCAACCTGCCCCTCCGCTGCTACCCGGGCCACTTGGGGCGCCGCCGGTCATTCAGGGTGGGGGAACGGGCAGGGCCCTCCGAGCCCCCGGCGACGTTCGTAGGTCCCCCGCGCCAAAACGCTGAGGCCCACGCTCCCGCTCTACAGCGCCCTCACCTCGGCCCGCCGCCCCTCAAGCCACACAGCTGGCGGATCCGGCCTGCCGGGCTCCTCGGGGCTAACCTGAACCCTAGGTGGGCCCCAGAGTGGCCCCTCCCAAGAGGCTTGGTGCCGCAACGGCAGGGATTGGGGACCCGCAAGCCCCAGCGCCGGGCTCACCCTGCCACCCCGCCGCCACGCGGGCCGCTAGGAGCGCCGCCGGGCATTCAGGGCGGGCTAACCGGCAGGGCCCTCGGAGCCTCCGGTGAAATAAGAAGGCCCCCCACGCCAAAACGCTGGCTACCACGCTACCGCTCGACTACCGCTCGACTGCGCCCTACCACGGTCAATCCCTCCGCTCACTGCACAGCCGGCGGATCGGGACTGCTGGCCTCCTGGGGCTTAACCTAACCCTAGGACAGTCCCCGAGGCGCCGCAACGCTGGGGATTGGGGAAACCCAAGCACCAGTGCCGGACTGACCCTGCCCTCCGCTGCCACCCGGGGAGCTAGGGGCGTTGCCGGTCCTTCATGGCGGAAGAACGAGCAGGGCCCTCCGAGCCCCCTGCCACATTCGAAGGCCCACCGAGCCACAATGTTGGGGCCCACGCTTCCGTTCGCCAGCGACCTCACCCTGGCCCACCCCTCCATTCGCCGCAGAGCCGGTGGATCGAGCCTGCCGGCCTCCTGGGGACTAACCCTAACCCTAGGTCGGCCCCCAAGGGGCCCCTCCCAAAGGGACTGCCGCCGAACGCCAGGGATTGGGGACCTCCGAGTCGCAAGGCTGGACTCACGGTTCCGCCCCGCCCCGCCCACACCCGGGCCCCTAGGGTCCCGCCAATCATTCAGGGCGGGAGAATGGGCAGGGCCCTCCCTGCCCCGGTGACCTTCGAAGGCCCCCAGCGCCAAAACGCTGGGGCCCACTCTCCTGCTCGCCAGCGCCCTGATCTTCGACCGCGCCTCCATTCGCCCCAGACTGCGGATCGTGCCTGCCGGCCTACAGGAGCTAACCTTTACCCTAGGTCGGCCCCCAAGGGGCCCCTCCCAAGGGGCCTGGTGCCGCAACGCCTGGCATTGGGGACCCCCGAGCCTCAGCGCCAGGCCCACCCTGCCGCCCCGCCACCACTCGGGTTGCTAGGGGAGCCGCCACTCATTCAGGGCGGGAGAACGGGCAGGGCCCTCCGAGTCCCCGGCGACATTCGAGGGCCCCCGGCGCCAAAACTTTGGGTACCACCTTCCAGCTCGCCAGTGCCCTCACCGTGGCCCGCCCCTCCGCTCGCCGCACAGCTGGCGTATGGGGCCTGCCGGCCTCCTGGGGGCTAACCCTAACCCTAGGTTGGCCCCAGAGGGGCCCCTCCCAAGGGGACTGGTGACCAAAGCCGGGGATTGGGGACACCCGAGCCGCAGCGCCGGACTCACCCTGCCACCCTGTCGACATCGGGCCCACTGGGGCATCGCTAGTCCCTCAGGGTGGGAGAATGGGCAGGGCCCTCGTGACTCCGGTGATTTGGAAGGCCATCCGCGCCGAAACGCTAGGGCCCACGCTGGAGCTCACCAGCGCCCTCACCTCAGCCGGCCCCTCCGCTCTCTGCAGAGCTGGCGGATCAGGCCTGTCGGCCTCCTGGGGGCTAACTCTAATCCTAGGTCGGCCCCAGAGGGGCCCCTCTGAAGGGGCCTGCCGCCACAACGCCGGGGATTGGGGACCCTCGAGTCGTAATGCTGGACTCACCCTGCTGCCCCGTTGACACCAGTGGTGCTAGGGCGCCACCGGTCGTTTTGGGCGGGAGAACAGGCAGGGCCCTCTGAGCCCCGGTGAACTTTGAAGGCCCCAGCACCAAAACGCTGGGACCCACGCTCCGCTCGCCAGCGCCCTCACCTAGGACCGCGACTCCATTTGCCTCAAGACGGTGGATTGGGCCTGCCGGCCTCCTGAGGGCTCATTCTAGCCCTACATCGGCCCCAGAGGGGCCCTTCCCAAGGGGCCTGGCACTGCAACGTCGGGTATAGGGAAGCCCGAGCCTCAGCACCGGACTCACCCTGCCGCCCCGCCATCACCCGGGCCGCTAGGGGCGCCGCCGGTCATTCAGGCGAGAGAACGGGTAGGGCCCTCCAAGCCCCGGTGACCTTCGAAGGCCCCCCGCTCCAAAACGCTTGGGCCCACGCTCCCGCTCCCCAGCTCACTCACCTTGGCCCACCCCTCTGCTCGCCGCTCAGCAGGCGGATTGGGCCTGCCGGGCTCCTGGGGGCTAAACCTAACCCTAGGTTGGCCCCTGAGGGGCCCCTCCCAAGGGGCCTGTCGCCACAACACCGGGGATTGATGACCCCCAAGCCCCAGCACCGGACTCACCCTGCCACCCCGCTGGCACCCAGGCAACTAGGGGCGCCACCGGTCATTCAGGGCGGGAGAATGGGCAGGGCCCTCCGAATCCCAGTGAACATCTAAGGGCCCACGCACCAAAATGCTTGGGCCCACGCTCCCGCTCCCCAGCGCCCTCACTTCGGCCCGCACCTCCGCTCGCCGCACAGTGTGCGGATTGGGCCTGACGGTCTCCTTGGGGCTAACCCTAACCCTAGGTCGGCCCCCCAGGGGCCCCTCCCAAGGGTCCTGGTGCCACTACGCCGGGGATCTGGGACCCCAAGCCCCAGAGCCAGACTCACCCTCCCACAACGCTGCCACCCGGGCCTCTAGGGGCGCCGCCGGTCATTCAGGGCGGGAGAACGGACAGGGCCCTGGAGAAACCGGAGACATTTGAAGCCTCCAGCGCCAAAATGCAGGGGCCCACAATCCCACTCCCCAGTGCCCTCACCTCGGCCCACCCCTCCGCTCGCCCCACAGCCATCGTATCGGGGCTGCCGGCCTCCTGGGGGCTAACCCTAACCCTAGGTCGGCCCCCGAAGGGCACTCCCAAAGGGCCTGGCGCCACGACGCCGGAGATTGAGGACCCCCAAGCCCCAGCGATGTACTCAACCTGCCCCTCCGCTGCTACCCGGGCCACTTGGGGCGCCGCCGGTCATTCAGGGTGGGGGAACGGGCAGGGCCCTCCGAGCCCCCGGCGACGTTCGTAGGTCCCCCGCGCCAAAACGCTGAGGCCCACGCTCCCGCTCTACAGCGCCCTCACCTCGGCCCGCCGCCCCTCAAGCCACACAGCTGGCGGATCCGGCCTGCCGGGCTCCTCGGGGCTAACCTGAACCCTAGGTGGGCCCCAGAGTGGCCCCTCCCAAGAGGCTTGGTGCCGCAACGGCAGGGATTGGGGACCCGCAAGCCCCAGCGCCGGGCTCACCCTGCCACCCCGCCGCCACGCGGGCCGCTAGGAGCGCCGCCGGGCATTCAGGGCGGGCTAACCGGCAGGGCCCTCGGAGCCTCCGGTGAAATAAGAAGGCCCCCCACGCCAAAACGCTGGCTACCACGCTACCGCTCGACTACCGCTCGACTGCGCCCTACCACGGTCAATCCCTCCGCTCACTGCACAGCCGGCGGATCGGGACTGCTGGCCTCCTGGGGCTTAACCTAACCCTAGGACAGTCCCCGAGGCGCCGCAACGCTGGGGATTGGGGAAACCCAAGCACCAGTGCCGGACTGACCCTGCCCTCCGCTGCCACCCGGGGAGCTAGGGGCGTTGCCGGTCCTTCATGGCGGAAGAACGAGCAGGGCCCTCCGAGCCCCCTGCCACATTCGAAGGCCCACCGAGCCACAATGTTGGGGCCCACGCTTCCGTTCGCCAGCGACCTCACCCTGGCCCACCCCTCCATTCGCCGCAGAGCCGGTGGATCGAGCCTGCCGGCCTCCTGGGGACTAACCCTAACCCTAGGTCGGCCCCCAAGGGGCCCCTCCCAAAGGGACTGCCGCCGAACGCCAGGGATTGGGGACCTCCGAGTCGCAAGGCTGGACTCACGGTTCCGCCCCGCCCCGCCCACACCCGGGCCCCTAGGGTCCCGCCAATCATTCAGGGCGGGAGAATGGGCAGGGCCCTCCCTGCCCCGGTGACCTTCGAAGGCCCCCAGCGCCAAAACGCTGGGGCCCACTCTCCTGCTCGCCAGCGCCCTGATCTTCGACCGCGCCTCCATTCGCCCCAGACTGCGGATCGTGCCTGCCGGCCTACAGGAGCTAACCTTTACCCTAGGTCGGCCCCCAAGGGGCCCCTCCCAAGGGGCCTGGTGCCGCAACGCCTGGCATTGGGGACCCCCGAGCCTCAGCGCCAGGCCCACCCTGCCGCCCCGCCACCACTCGGGTTGCTAGGGGAGCCGCCACTCATTCAGGGCGGGAGAACGGGCAGGGCCCTCCGAGTCCCCGGCGACATTCGAGGGCCCCCGGCGCCAAAACTTTGGGTACCACCTTCCAGCTCGCCAGTGCCCTCACCGTGGCCCGCCCCTCCGCTCGCCGCACAGCTGGCGTATGGGGCCTGCCGGCCTCCTGGGGGCTAACCCTAACCCTAGGTTGGCCCCAGAGGGGCCCCTCCCAAGGGGACTGGTGACCAAAGCCGGGGATTGGGGACACCCGAGCCGCAGCGCCGGACTCACCCTGCCACCCTGTCGACATCGGGCCCACTGGGGCATCGCTAGTCCCTCAGGGTGGGAGAATGGGCAGGGCCCTCGTGACTCCGGTGATTTGGAAGGCCATCCGCGCCGAAACGCTAGGGCCCACGCTGGAGCTCACCAGCGCCCTCACCTCAGCCGGCCCCTCCGCTCTCTGCAGAGCTGGCGGATCAGGCCTGTCGGCCTCCTGGGGGCTAACTCTAATCCTAGGTCGGCCCCAGAGGGGCCCCTCTGAAGGGGCCTGCCGCCACAACGCCGGGGATTGGGGACCCTCGAGTCGTAATGCTGGACTCACCCTGCTGCCCCGCTGACACCAGTGGTGCTAGGGCGCCACCGGTCGTTTTGGGCGGGAGAACAGGCAGGGCCCTCTGAGCCCCGGTGAACTTTGAAGGCCCCAGCACCAAAACGCTGGGACCCACGCTCCGCTCGCCAGCGCCCTCACCTAGGACCGCGACTCCATTTGCCTCAAGACGGTGGATGGGGCCTGCCGGCCTCCTGAGGGCTCATTCTAGCCCTACATCGGCCCCAGAGGGGCCCTTCCCAAGGGGCCTGGCACTGCAACGTCGGGTATAGGGAAGCCCGAGCCTCAGCACCGGACTCACCCTGCCGCCCCGCCATCACCCGGGCCGCTAGGGGCGCCGCCGGTCATTCAGGCGAGAGAACGGGTAGGGCCCTCCAAGCCCCGGTGACCTTCGAAGGCCCCCCGCTCCAAAACGCTTGGGCCCACGCTCCCGCTCCCCAGCTCACTCACCTTGGCCCACCCCTCTGCTCGCCGCTCAGCAGGCGGATTGGGCCTGCCGGGCTCCTGGGGGCTAAACCTAACCCTAGGTTGGCCCCTGAGGGGCCCCTCCCAAGGGGCCTGTCGCCACAACACCGGGGATTGATGACCCCCAAGCCCCAGCACCGGACTCACCCTGCCACCCCGCTGGCACCCAGGCAACTAGGGGCGCCACCGGTCATTCAGGGCGGGAGAATGGGCAGGGCCCTCCGAATCCCAGTGAACATCTAAGGGCCCACGCACCAAAATGCTTGGGCCCACGCTCCCACTCCCCAGCGCCCTCACTTCGGCCCGCACCTCCGCTCGCCGCACAGTGTGCGGATTGGGCCTGACGGTCTCCTTGGGGCTAACCCTAACCCTAGGTCGGCCCCCCAGGGGCCCCTCCCAAGGGTCCTGGTGCCACTACGCCGGGGATCTGGGACCCCAAGCCCCAGAGCCAGACTCACCCTCCCACAACGCTGCCACCCGGGCCTCTAGGGGCGCCGCCGGTCATTCAGGGCGGGAGAACGGACAGGGCCCTGGAGAAACCGGAGACATTTGAAGCCTCCAGCGCCAAAATGCAGGGGCCCACAATCCCACTCCCCAGTGCCCTCACCTCGGCCCACCCCTCCGCTCGCCCCACAGCCATCGTATCGGGGCTGCCGGCCTCCTGGGGGCTAACCCTAACCCTAGGTCGGCCCCCGAAGGGCACTCCCAAAGGGCCTGGCGCCACGACGCCGGAGATTGAGGACCCCCAAGCCCCAGCGATGTACTCAACCTGCCCCTCCGCTGCTACCCGGGCCACTTGGGGCGCCGCCGGTCATTCAGGGTGGGGGAACGGGCAGGGCCCTCCGAGCCCCCGGCGACGTTCGTAGGTCCCCCGCGCCAAAACGCTGAGGCCCACGCTCCCGCTCTACAGCGCCCTCACCTCGGCCCGCCGCCCCTCAAGCCACACAGCTGGCGGATCCGGCCTGCCGGGCTCCTCGGGGCTAACCTGAACCCTAGGTGGGCCCCAGAGTGGCCCCTCCCAAGAGGCTTGGTGCCGCAACGGCAGGGATTGGGGACCCGCAAGCCCCAGCGCCGGGCTCACCCTGCCACCCCGCCGCCACGCGGGCCGCTAGGAGCGCCGCCGGGCATTCAGGGCGGGCTAACCGGCAGGGCCCTCGGAGCCTCCGGTGAAATAAGAAGGCCCCCCACGCCAAAACGCTGGCTACCACGCTACCGCTCGACTACCGCTCGACTGCGCCCTACCACGGTCAATCCCTCCGCTCACTGCACAGCCGGCGGATCGGGACTGCTGGCCTCCTGGGGCTTAACCTAACCCTAGGACAGTCCCCGAGGCGCCGCAACGCTGGGGATTGGGGAAACCCAAGCACCAGTGCCGGACTGACCCTGCCCTCCGCTGCCACCCGGGGAGCTAGGGGCGTTGCCGGTCCTTCATGGCGGAAGAACGAGCAGGGCCCTCCGAGCCCCCTGCCACATTCGAAGGCCCACCGAGCCACAATGTTGGGGCCCACGCTTCCGTTCGCCAGCGACCTCACCCTGGCCCACCCCTCCATTCGCCGCAGAGCCGGTGGATCGAGCCTGCCGGCCTCCTGGGGACTAACCCTAACCCTAGGTCGGCCCCCAAGGGGCCCCTCCCAAAGGGACTGCCGCCGAACGCCAGGGATTGGGGACCTCCGAGTCGCAAGGCTGGACTCACGGTTCCGCCCCGCCCCGCCCACACCCGGGCCCCTAGGGTCCCGCCAATCATTCAGGGCGGGAGAATGGGCAGGGCCCTCCCTGCCCCGGTGACCTTCGAAGGCCCCCAGCGCCAAAACGCTGGGGCCCACTCTCCTGCTCGCCAGCGCCCTGATCTTCGACCGCGCCTCCATTCGCCCCAGACTGCGGATCGTGCCTGCCGGCCTACAGGAGCTAACCTTTACCCTAGGTCGGCCCCCAAGGGGCCCCTCCCAAGGGGCCTGGTGCCGCAACGCCTGGCATTGGGGACCCCCGAGCCTCAGCGCCAGGCCCACCCTGCCGCCCCGCCACCACTCGGGTTGCTAGGGGAGCCGCCACTCATTCAGGGCGGGAGAACGGGCAGGGCCCTCCGAGTCCCCGGCGACATTCGAGGGCCCCCGGCGCCAAAACTTTGGGTACCACCTTCCAGCTCGCCAGTGCCCTCACCGTGGCCCGCCCCTCCGCTCGCCGCACAGCTGGCGTATGGGGCCTGCCGGCCTCCTGGGGGCTAACCCTAACCCTAGGTTGGCCCCAGAGGGGCCCCTCCCAAGGGGACTGGTGACCAAAGCCGGGGATTGGGGACACCCGAGCCGCAGCGCCGGACTCACCCTGCCACCCTGTCGACATCGGGCCCACTGGGGCATCGCTAGTCCCTCAGGGTGGGAGAATGGGCAGGGCCCTCGTGACTCCGGTGATTTGGAAGGCCATCCGCGCCGAAACGCTAGGGCCCACGCTGGAGCTCACCAGCGCCCTCACCTCAGCCGGCCCCTCCGCTCTCTGCAGAGCTGGCGGATCAGGCCTGTCGGCCTCCTGGGGGCTAACTCTAATCCTAGGTCGGCCCCAGAGGGGCCCCTCTGAAGGGGCCTGCCGCCACAACGCCGGGGATTGGGGACCCTCGAGTCGTAATGCTGGACTCACCCTGCTGCCCCGCTGACACCAGTGGTGCTAGGGCGCCACCGGTCGTTTTGGGCGGGAGAACAGGCAGGGCCCTCTGAGCCCCGGTGAACTTTGAAGGCCCCAGCACCAAAACGCTGGGACCCACGCTCCGCTCGCCAGCGCCCTCACCTAGGACCGCGACTCCATTTGCCTCAAGACGGTGGATTGGGCCTGCCGGCCTCCTGAGGGCTCATTCTAGCCCTACATCGGCCCCAGAGGGGCCCTTCCCAAGGGGCCTGGCACTGCAACGTCGGGTATAGGGAAGCCCGAGCCTCAGCACCGGACTCACCCTGCCGCCCCGCCATCACCCGGGCCGCTAGGGGCGCCGCCGGTCATTCAGGCGAGAGAACGGGTAGGGCCCTCCAAGCCCCGGTGACCTTCGAAGGCCCCCCGCTCCAAAACGCTTGGGCCCACGCTCCCGCTCCCCAGCTCACTCACCTTGGCCCACCCCTCTGCTCGCCGCTCAGCAGGCGGATTGGGCCTGCCGGGCTCCTGGGGGCTAAACCTAACCCTAGGTTGGCCCCTGAGGGGCCCCTCCCAAGGGGCCTGTCGCCACAACACCGGGGATTGATGACCCCCAAGCCCCAGCACCGGACTCACCCTGCCACCCCGCTGGCACCCAGGCAACTAGGGGCGCCACCGGTCATTCAGGGCGGGAGAATGGGCAGGGCCCTCCGAATCCCAGTGAACATCTAAGGGCCCACGCACCAAAATGCTTGGGCCCACGCTCCCGCTCCCCAGCGCCCTCACTTCGGCCCGCACCTCCGCTCGCCGCACAGTGTGCGGATTGGGCCTGACGGTCTCCTTGGGGCTAACCCTAACCCTAGGTCGGCCCCCCAGAGGCCCCTCCCAAGGGTCCTGGTGCCACTACGCCAGGGATCTGGGACCCCAAGCCCCAGAGCCAGACTCACCCTCCCACAACGCTGCCACCCGGGCCTCTAGGGGCGCCGCCGGTCATTCAGGGCGGGAGAACGGACAGGGCCCTGGAGAAACCGGAGACATTTGAAGCCTCCAGCGCCAAAATGCAGGGGCCCACAATCCCACTCCCCAGTGCCCTCACCTCGGCCCACCCCTCCGCTCGCCCCACAGCCATCGTATCGGGGCTGCCGGCCTCCTGGGGGCTAACCCTAACCCTAGGTCGGCCCCCGAAGGGCACTCCCAAAGGGCCTGGCGCCACGACGCCGGAGATTGAGGACCCCCAAGCCCCAGCGATGTACTCAACCTGCCCCTCCGCTGCTACCCGGGCCACTTGGGGCGCCGCCGGTCATTCAGGGTGGGGGAACGGGCAGGGCCCTCCGAGCCCCCGGCGACGTTCGTAGGTCCCCCGCGCCAAAACGCTGAGGCCCACGCTCCCGCTCTACAGCGCCCTCACCTCGGCCCGCCGCCCCTCAAGCCACACAGCTGGCGGATCCGGCCTGCCGGGCTCCTCGGGGCTAACCTGAACCCTAGGTGGGCCCCAGAGTGGCCCCTCCCAAGAGGCTTGGTGCCGCAACGGCAGGGATTGGGGACCCGCAAGCCCCAGCGCCGGGCTCACCCTGCCACCCCGCCGCCACGCGGGCCGCTAGGAGCGCCGCCGGGCATTCAGGGCGGGCTAACCGGCAGGGCCCTCGGAGCCTCCGGTGAAATAAGAAGGCCCCCCACGCCAAAACGCTGGCTACCACGCTACCGCTCGACTACCGCTCGACTGCGCCCTACCACGGTCAATCCCTCCGCTCACTGCACAGCCGGCGGATCGGGACTGCTGGCCTCCTGGGGCTTAACCTAACCCTAGGACAGTCCCCGAGGCGCCGCAACGCTGGGGATTGGGGAAACCCAAGCACCAGTGCCGGACTGACCCTGCCCTCCGCTGCCACCCGGGGAGCTAGGGGCGTTGCCGGTCCTTCATGGCGGAAGAACGAGCAGGGCCCTCCGAGCCCCCTGCCACATTCGAAGGCCCACCGAGCCACAATGTTGGGGCCCACGCTTCCGTTCGCCAGCGACCTCACCCTGGCCCACCCCTCCATTCGCCGCAGAGCCGGTGGATCGAGCCTGCCGGCCTCCTGGGGACTAACCCTAACCCTAGGTCGGCCCCCAAGGGGCCCCTCCCAAAGGGACTGCCGCCGAACGCCAGGGATTGGGGACCTCCGAGTCGCAAGGCTGGACTCACGGTTCCGCCCCGCCCCGCCCACACCCGGGCCCCTAGGGTCCCGCCAATCATTCAGGGCGGGAGAATGGGCAGGGCCCTCCCTGCCCCGGTGACCTTCGAAGGCCCCCAGCGCCAAAACGCTGGGGCCCACTCTCCTGCTCGCCAGCGCCCTGATCTTCGACCGCGCCTCCATTCGCCCCAGACTGCGGATCGTGCCTGCCGGCCTACAGGAGCTAACCTTTACCCTAGGTCGGCCCCCAAGGGGCCCCTCCCAAGGGGCCTGGTGCCGCAACGCCTGGCATTGGGGACCCCCGAGCCTCAGCGCCAGGCCCACCCTGCCGCCCCGCCACCACTCGGGTTGCTAGGGGAGCCGCCACTCATTCAGGGCGGGAGAACGGGCAGGGCCCTCCGAGTCCCCGGCGACATTCGAGGGCCCCCGGCGCCAAAACTTTGGGTACCACCTTCCAGCTCGCCAGTGCCCTCACCGTGGCCCGCCCCTCCGCTCGCCGCACAGCTGGCGTATGGGGCCTGCCGGCCTCCTGGGGGCTAACCCTAACCCTAGGTTGGCCCCAGAGGGGCCCCTCCCAAGGGGACTGGTGACCAAAGCCGGGGATTGGGGACACCCGAGCCGCAGCGCCGGACTCACCCTGCCACCCTGTCGACATCGGGCCCACTGGGGCATCGCTAGTCCCTCAGGGTGGGAGAATGGGCAGGGCCCTCGTGACTCCGGTGATTTGGAAGGCCATCCGCGCCGAAACGCTAGGGCCCACGCTGGAGCTCACCAGCGCCCTCACCTCAGCCGGCCCCTCCGCTCTCTGCAGAGCTGGCGGATCAGGCCTGTCGGCCTCCTGGGGGCTAACTCTAATCCTAGGTCGGCCCCAGAGGGGCCCCTCTGAAGGGGCCTGCCGCCACAACGCCGGGGATTGGGGACCCTCGAGTCGTAATGCTGGACTCACCCTGCTGCCCCGCTGACACCAGTGGTGCTAGGGCGCCACCGGTCGTTTTGGGCGGGAGAACAGGCAGGGCCCTCTGAGCCCCGGTGAACTTTGAAGGCCCCAGCACCAAAACGCTGGGACCCACGCTCCGCTCGCCAGCGCCCTCACCTAGGACCGCGACTCCATTTGCCTCAAGACGGTGGATTGGGCCTGCCGGCCTCCTGAGGGCTCATTCTAGCCCTACATCGGCCCCAGAGGGGCCCTTCCCAAGGGGCCTGGCACTGCAACGTCGGGTATAGGGAAGCCCGAGCCTCAGCACCGGACTCACCCTGCCGCCCCGCCATCACCCGGGCCGCTAGGGGCGCCGCCGGTCATTCAGGCGAGAGAACGGGTAGGGCCCTCCAAGCCCCGGTGACCTTCGAAGGCCCCCCGCTCCAAAACGCTTGGGCCCACGCTCCCGCTCCCCAGCTCACTCACCTTGGCCCACCCCTCTGCTCGCCGCTCAGCAGGCGGATTGGGCCTGCCGGGCTCCTGGGGGCTAAACCTAACCCTAGGTTGGCCCCTGAGGGGCCCCTCCCAAGGGGCCTGTCGCCACAACACCGGGGATTGATGACCCCCAAGCCCCAGCACCGGACTCACCCTGCCACCCCGCTGGCACCCAGGCAACTAGGGGCGCCACCGGTCATTCAGGGCGGGAGAATGGGCAGGGCCCTCCGAATCCCAGTGAACATCTAAGGGCCCACGCACCAAAATGCTTGGGCCCACGCTCCCGCTCCCCAGCGCCCTCACTTCGGCCCGCACCTCCGCTCGCCGCACAGTGTGCGGATTGGGCCTGACGGTCTCCTTGGGGCTAACCCTAACCCTAGGTCGGCCCCCCAGGGGCCCCTCCCAAGGGTCCTGGTGCCACTACGCCGGGGATCTGGGACCCCAAGCCCCAGAGCCAGACTCACCCTCCCACAACGCTGCCACCCGGGCCTCTAGGGGCGCCGCCGGTCATTCAGGGCGGGAGAACGGACAGGGCCCTGGAGAAACCGGAGACATTTGAAGCCTCCAGCGCCAAAATGCAGGGGCCCACAATCCCACTCCCCAGTGCCCTCACCTCGGCCCACCCCTCCGCTCGCCCCACAGCCATCGTATCGGGGCTGCCGGCCTCCTGGGGGCTAACCCTAACCCTAGGTCGGCCCCCGAAGGGCACTCCCAAAGGGCCTGGCGCCACGACGCCGGAGATTGAGGACCCCCAAGCCCCAGCGATGTACTCAACCTGCCCCTCCGCTGCTACCCGGGCCACTTGGGGCGCCGCCGGTCATTCAGGGTGGGGGAACGGGCAGGGCCCTCCGAGCCCCCGGCGACGTTCGTAGGTCCCCCGCGCCAAAACGCTGAGGCCCACGCTCCCGCTCTACAGCGCCCTCACCTCGGCCCGCCGCCCCTCAAGCCACACAGCTGGCGGATCCGGCCTGCCGGGCTCCTCGGGGCTAACCTGAACCCTAGGTGGGCCCCAGAGTGGCCCCTCCCAAGAGGCTTGGTGCCGCAACGGCAGGGATTGGGGACCCGCAAGCCCCAGCGCCGGGCTCACCCTGCCACCCCGCCGCCACGCGGGCCGCTAGGAGCGCCGCCGGGCATTCAGGGCGGGCTAACCGGCAGGGCCCTCGGAGCCTCCGGTGAAATAAGAAGGCCCCCCACGCCAAAACGCTGGCTACCACGCTACCGCTCGACTACCGCTCGACTGCGCCCTACCACGGTCAATCCCTCCGCTCACTGCACAGCCGGCGGATCGGGACTGCTGGCCTCCTGGGGCTTAACCTAACCCTAGGACAGTCCCCGAGGCGCCGCAACGCTGGGGATTGGGGAAACCCAAGCACCAGTGCCGGACTGACCCTGCCCTCCGCTGCCACCCGGGGAGCTAGGGGCGTTGCCGGTCCTTCATGGCGGAAGAACGAGCAGGGCCCTCCGAGCCCCCTGCCACATT
>NW_028273786.1:0-62726 GCF_024610735.1 Ursus americanus | reverse complement strand
CGCCACCTGGGCCGTAGGGGCGCCACCGGTCATTCAGGGCGGGAGAACGGGTAGGGCCCTCCGAGTCCCCGGCGAGCTTCGAAGGCCCCGTGCGCCAAAACACTTGGGCCCGCGCTCCCTCTCTCCAGCGCCCTCCCCTCGGGCCCACACCCTGCTCGCCACACCGCCTGTGGATCCTGCCTGCCGGCGTTCTGGGGGCTAATCCTAACCCTAGGTGGGCCCCGAGGAGCCCCTCCCAAGGGGCCTGGCACCGCAACTCCAGGCATTGGGGACCCCCAGCCCCAGGGCAAGACCAACACTGCTGCCCCTCCACCACCTGGGCACTAGGGGCACTGCCGCTCATTCAGGGCTGGAGAAGGGGAAGGGCCCTCTGAGCCCCCGCCGACCTTCGATGGCCCCCCGCCCCAAAGCTCTTGGGCTCACGTTCCCACCCGTCAGCGCCCTCGCCTCAAGCGGCCCCTCCGCTCGGAAGACAGCAGGCGGATCGGACCTGCCGGCCACCTGGGGGTAACCTTAACCCTAGGGCGGTCCCCGAGGGGCCCCTCCCAAGGGGCCTTACGCAGCCACGCCGGGGATCCTGGACGTCTTAGCCTCAGGGCCGGACTCGCCCTGCAGCCCCATGGCACCTGGGCTGCTAGGGGCACCGCCGGTCATTCAGGCGGGAGAAAGGGCAGGGCCCTCCGAGCCCCCGACCTCCTTCGAAGGACCCCGCGCCAAAACCTGCGGGCCCCCGGTCCCGCTCGCCAGCTCCCTCCCCTCGGCCCGCACCACCGTGAGCCACACAGCCAGGTGATTGGGCCTGAAGGCCTCCTGGGGGCTAACCCAAACCCTAGGTGGGTCCCTGAGGGGCCCATCCCAAGGGGCTTGGCGCCTCAACGCCGGAGATTGGGGACCCGAGACCCAGCGCTGGACTCACCCTGCAGCCCCCCGCCACCTGGGCCGCTAGGGGGCCCGCCGATCATTCAGGGCGTGAGAAGGGGCAGGGCCCTCTGTGCCCCAGGCAACCTTCGAAGCCCCCCCACCCCCGCTCCAAAATGTTTGGGCCCAGGCTCCAGCTCGCCAGCGCCCTCACTCCGGCCGCCCCTCCACTCGCTGCACAGCGGGCATTTCGGGCCTGCCGGCATCCTTCTTGCTAACCCTAACCCTAGGTCAGTCCCCGAGAGGCCCCTGAAAAGGGGCCTGGGGCTGCAACGCTGGGGATTGGGGACCCCTGAGCCCCAGGGCCCGACGAACACTGCTGCCGTCCACCACCTGGGCCACTAGGGGCGCTGTCTCTCATTCAGGGCTGGAGAAGGGGCTGGGCCCTCCGAGCCCCCCGCGGACCTTCGATGGCCCCCCGCCCCAAAGCGCTTGGGCCCACGTTCCCACTCCTCAGCGCCCTCAGCTCGCCTGCCCCTCCGCTTGCTGCACATCCAGCAGATCGGGCTTCCCGGACTCCTGGGGCCTAACCCGAGCTCTAGGTGGGCTCCTGAGGGGCCCCATCCAAGGGGCCTGGCGCCCTAACGCTGGGGATTGGGAACCTCCGAACCCCAGCACTTGACTCACCCTGCAGCACACCGCCACCTGGGCCGTAGGGGCGCCACCGGTCATTCAGGGCAGGAGAACGGGTAGGGCCCTCCGAGTCCCCGGCAAGCATCGAAGGCCCCGTGCGCCAAAACACTTGGGCCCGCGCTCCCTCTCTCCAGCGCCCTCCCCTCGGCCCCACCCCCCCGCTCGCCACACCGCCTGTGGATCCTGCCTGCTGGCGTTCTGGGGGCTAATCCTAACCCCAGGTGGGCCCCCGAGGGGCCCCTCCCAAGGGGCCTGGCACCGCAACTCCAGGCACTGGGGACCCCCAGCCCCAGGGCAAGACTAACACTGCTGCCCCTCCACCACCTGGGCACTAGGGGCGCTGCCGCTCATTCAGGGCTGGAGAAGGGGCAGGGCCCTCTGAGCCCCCGCCGACCTTCGATGGCCCCCCGCCCCAAAGCGCTTGGGCCCACGTTCCCACCAGTCAGCGCCCTCACCTCAAGCGGCCCCTCCGCTCGAAAGACAGCAGGCCGATCGGACCTGCCGGCCACCTGGGGGTAACCTTAATCCTAGGGCGGTCCCCGAGGGGCCCCTCCCAAGGGGACTTGCGCAGCCACGCCAGGGATCCTGGCGGTCTTAGCCCCAGGGCCGGACTCACCCTGCAGCCCCCTGGCACCCGGGCTGCTAGGGGCACCGCCGGTCATTCAGGCGGGAGAAGGGGCAGGGCCGTCCGAGCCCCTGACCTCCTTCGAAGGACCCCGCGCCAAAACCTGCGGGCCCCCGGTCCCCCTCGCCAGCTCCCTCCCCTCGGCCCGCCACACCGCGAGTCACACAGCCAGGGGATTGGGCCTGAATGCCTCCTGGGGGCTAACCCAAACCCTAGGTGGGTCCCAGAGGGGCCCATCCAAAGGGGCTTGGCGCCCCAACGCGGGCGACTGGGAACCTCCAAACCCCAGCGCTGGACTCACCCTGCAGCTCCCCGCCACCGGGGCCGCTAGGGGCGCCGCCGGTCATTCAGGCGGGAGAAGGGGCAGGGCCCTCCGAGCCCCCACCGACCTTCGATGGCCCCCCCGCCCCAAAGCGCTTGGGCCCACGTTCCCACTAGTCAGCGCCCTCACCTCAACCCGCCCCTCCGCTCGAAACACAGCAGGCGGATTGGACCTGCCGGCCTCCTGGGGGCTAACCTGAACCCTAGGTGGGTCCCCGAGGGGCCCCTCCCAAGGGGCTTGGCGACCCAACGCCGGGGATTGGGAACCACTGAACTCCAGCGGTGGAATCACCCTGCAGCCCCCCGCCACTCCGGCCGCTAGGGGCGCCGCCGGTCATTCAGGCGGGAGAAGGAGCAGGGCCCTCCTAGCCCCTGATGACCTTCGAAGGCCCCCGCGCCAAAACGGTTGGGCCCACGCTCCCACTCCTCAGCACCCTCAGCTCGGCCTACCCCTCTGCTCGCCGCACATCCAGCAGGTCGGGCTTGCCGGCCTCCCGGGGGCTAACACTAACTCTAGGTGGGCTCCTGAGGGGCCCCACCCAAGGGGCCTGGCGCCTCAACGCCAGAGATTGGGGACCCGAGTCCCAGCGCCGGACTCACCCTGCAGCCCCCCGCCACCTAGGCCGCTAGGGGGCCCGCCGGTCATTCAGGGCGTGAGAATGGGCAGGGCCCTCTGTGCCCCAGGGAACCTTCGATGCCCCCCCCCCCCCGGTCCAAAATGTTTGGGCTCAGGCTCCAGCTCGCCAGCGCCCTCACTCCGCCCGCCCCTCCACTCGCTGCACAGCGGGCATTTCGGGCCGGCCGGCATCCTTCTCGCTAACCCTAACCCTAGGTCAGTCCCCGAGAGAACCCTGACAAGGGGCCTGGGGATGCAACGCTGGGGATTGGGGACCCCCGAGCCCCAGGGCCAGACAAACACTGCTGCCGTCCACCACCTGGGCCACTAGGGGCGCTGTCTCTCATTCAGGGCTGGAGAAGGGGCAGGGCCCTCTGAGGCCCCGCGGACCTTCGATGGCCCCCCGCCCCAAAGCGCTTGGGCCCACGTTCCCACTCCTCAGCGCCCTCAGCTCGCCTGCTCCTCCGCTCGCTGCACATCCAGCAGATCGGGCTTGCCGGACTCCTGGGGGCTAACCCGAGCTCTAGGTGGGCTCCTGAGGGGCCCCATTCAAGGGGCCTGGCGCCCTAACGCCGGGGATTGGGAAACTCCGAACCCCAACACTTGACTCACCCTGCAGCCCACCGCCACCTGGGCCGTAGGGGCGCCACCGGTCATTCAGGGCAGGAGAACGGGTAGGGCCCTCCGAGTCCCCGGCGAGCTTCGAAGGCCCCGTTCGCCAAAACACTTAGGCCCATGCTCCCTCTCTCCAGCGCCCTCCCCTCGGCCCCACCCCCCCGCTCGCCACACCTCCGGTGGATCCTGCCTGCCGGCGTCCTGGGGGCTAATCCTAACCCTAGCTGGGCCCCCGAGGGGCCCCTCCCAAGGGGCCTGGCACCGCAATTCCAGGCATTGGGGACCCCCAGCCCCAGGGCAAGACTAACACTGCTGCCCCTCCACCACCTGGGCACTAGGGGCGCTGCCGCTCATTCAGGGCTGGAGAAGGGGCAGGGCCCTCTGAGCCCCCGCCGACCTTCGATGGCCCCCCGCCCCAAAGCGCTTGGGCCCACGTTCCCACCAGTCAGCGCCCTCACCTCAAGCGGCCCATCTGCTAGAAAGACATCAGGCGGATCGGACCTGCCGGCCACCTGGGGGCTAACCTGAACACTAGGTGGGTCCCCGAGGGGCCCCTCCCAAGGGGCTTGGCGACCCAACGCCGGGGATTGGGAACCACTGAATCCCAGCGTTGGAATCACCCTGCAGTCCCCCGCAACTCTGGCCGCTAGGAGCGCCGCCGGTCATTCAGGCGGGAGAAGGGGCAGGGCCCTCCTAGCCCCCGACCTCCGTCGAAGGCCCCCGCACCAAAACCTCTGGGCCCACGGTCCCGCTCGTCAGCTCCCTCCCCTCGGCCCGCCCCACCGCGAGCCACACAGCCAAGGGATTGGGCTTGCCGGACTCCTGGGGGCTAACCCAAACCCTAGGTGGGTCCCCGAGGGGCCCATCCCAAGGGGCTTGGCGCCCCTACCCCGGGGATTGGGAACCTCCGATCCCCAACGCTGGACTCAACCTGCAGCCCACCGCCACCTGGGCCGTAGGGGCGCCACCGGTCATTCAGGGCGGGAGAACGGGTAGGGCCCTCCGAGTCCCCGGCGAGCTTCGAAGGCCCCGTGCGCCAAAACACTTGGGCCCGCGCTCCCTCTCTCCAGCGCCCTCCCCTCGGGCCCACACCCTGCTCGCCACACCGCCTGTGGATCCTGCCTGCCGGCGTTCTGGGGGCTAATCCTAACCCTAGGTGGGCCCCGAGGAGCCCCTCCCAAGGGGCCTGGCACCGCAACTCCAGGCATTGGGGACCCCCAGCCCCAGGGCAAGACCAACACTGCTGCCCCTCCACCACCTGGGCACTAGGGGCACTGCCGCTCATTCAGGGCTGGAGAAGGGGAAGGGCCCTCTGAGCCCCCGCCGACCTTCGATGGCCCCCCGCCCCAAAGCTCTTGGGCTCACGTTCCCACCCGTCAGCGCCCTCGCCTCAAGCGGCCCCTCCGCTCGGAAGACAGCAGGCGGATCGGACCTGCCGGCCACCTGGGGGTAACCTTAACCCTAGGGCGGTCCCCGAGGGGCCCCTCCCAAGGGGCCTTACGCAGCCACGCCGGGGATCCTGGACGTCTTAGCCTCAGGGCCGGACTCGCCCTGCAGCCCCATGGCACCTGGGCTGCTAGGGGCACCGCCGGTCATTCAGGCGGGAGAAGGGGCAGGGCCCTCCGAGCCCCCGACCTCCTTCGAAGGACCCCGCGCCAAAACCTGCGGGCCCCCGGTCCCGCTCGCCAGCTCCCTCCCCTCGGCCCGCACCACCGTGAGCCACACAGCCAGGTGATTGGGCCTGAAGGCCTCCTGGGGGCTAACCCAAACCCTAGGTGGGTCCCTGAGGGGCCCATCCCAAGGGGCTTGGCGCCTCAACGCCGGAGATTGGGGACCCGAGACCCAGCGCTGGACTCACCCTGCAGCCCCCCGCCACCTGGGCCGCTAGGGGGCCCGCCGATCATTCAGGGCGTGAGAAGGGGCAGGGCCCTCTGTGCCCCAGGCAACCTTCGAAGCCCCCCCACCCCCGCTCCAAAATGTTTGGGCCCAGGCTCCAGCTCGCCAGCGCCCTCACTCCGGCCGCCCCTCCACTCGCTGCACAGCGGGCATTTCGGGCCTGCCGGCATCCTTCTTGCTAACCCTAACCCTAGGTCAGTCCCCGAGAGGCCCCTGAAAAGGGGCCTGGGGCTGCAACGCTGGGGATTGGGGACCCCTGAGCCCCAGGGCCCGACGAACACTGCTGCCGTCCACCACCTGGGCCACTAGGGGCGCTGTCTCTCATTCAGGGCTGGAGAAGGGGCTGGGCCCTCCGAGCCCCCCGCGGACCTTCGATGGCCCCCCGCCCCAAAGCGCTTGGGCCCACGTTCCCACTCCTCAGCGCCCTCAGCTCGCCTGCCCCTCCGCTTGCTGCACATCCAGCAGATCGGGCTTCCCGGACTCCTGGGGCCTAACCCGAGCTCTAGGTGGGCTCCTGAGGGGCCCCATCCAAGGGGCCTGGCGCCCTAACGCTGGGGATTGGGAACCTCCGAACCCCAGCACTTGACTCACCCTGCAGCACACCGCCACCTGGGCCGTAGGGGCGCCACCGGTCATTCAGGGCAGGAGAACGGGTAGGGCCCTCCGAGTCCCCGGCAAGCATCGAAGGCCCCGTGCGCCAAAACACTTGGGCCCGCGCTCCCTCTCTCCAGCGCCCTCCCCTCGGCCCCACCCCCCCGCTCGCCACACCGCCTGTGGATCCTGCCTGCTGGCGTTCTGGGGGCTAATCCTAACCCCAGGTGGGCCCCCGAGGGGCCCCTCCCAAGGGGCCTGGCACCGCAACTCCAGGCACTGGGGACCCCCAGCCCCAGGGCAAGACTAACACTGCTGCCCCTCCACCACCTGGGCACTAGGGGCGCTGCCGCTCATTCAGGGCTGGAGAAGGGGCAGGGCCCTCTGAGCCCCCGCCGACCTTCGATGGCCCCCCGCCCCAAAGCGCTTGGGCCCACGTTCCCACCAGTCAGCGCCCTCACCTCAAGCGGCCCCTCCGCTCGAAAGACAGCAGGCCGATCGGACCTGCCGGCCACCTGGGGGTAACCTTAATCCTAGGGCGGTCCCCGAGGGGCCCCTCCCAAGGGGACTTGCGCAGCCACGCCAGGGATCCTGGCGGTCTTAGCCCCAGGGCCGGACTCACCCTGCAGCCCCCTGGCACCCGGGCTGCTAGGGGCACCGCCGGTCATTCAGGTGGGAGAAGGGGCAGGGCCGTCCGAGCCCCTGACCTCCTTCGAAGGACCCCGCGCCAAAACCTGCGGGCCCCCGGTCCCCCTCGCCAGCTCCCTCCCCTCGGCCCGCCACACCGCGAGTCACACAGCCAGGGGATTGGGCCTGAATGCCTCCTGGGGGCTAACCCAAACCCTAGGTGGGTCCCAGAGGGGCCCATCCAAAGGGGCTTGGCGCCCCAACGCGGGCGACTGGGAACCTCCAAACCCCAGCGCTGGACTCACCCTGCAGCTCCCCGCCACCGGGGCCGCTAGGGGCGCCGCCGGTCATTCAGGCGGGAGAAGGGGCAGGGCCCTCCGAGCCCCCACCGACCTTCGATGGCCCCCCCGCCCCAAAGCGCTTGGGCCCACGTTCCCACTAGTCAGCGCCCTCACCTCAACCCGCCCCTCCGCTCGAAACACAGCAGGCGGATTGGACCTGCCGGCCTCCTGGGGGCTAACCTGAACCCTAGGTGGGTCCCCGAGGGGCCCCTCCCAAGGGGCTTGGCGACCCAACGCCGGGGATTGGGAACCACTGAACTCCAGCGGTGGAATCACCCTGCAGCCCCCCGCCACTCCGGCCGCTAGGGGCGCCGCCGGTCATTCAGGCGGGAGAAGGAGCAGGGCCCTCCTAGCCCCTGATGACCTTCGAAGGCCCCCGCGCCAAAACGGTTGGGCCCACGCTCCCACTCCTCAGCACCCTCAGCTCGGCCTACCCCTCTGCTCGCCGCACATCCAGCAGGTCGGGCTTGCCGGCCTCCCGGGGGCTAACACTAACTCTAGGTGGGCTCCTGAGAGGCCCCACCCAAGGGGCCTGGCGCCTCAACGCCAGAGATTGGGGACCCGAGTCCCAGCGCCGGACTCACCCTGCAGCCCCCCGCCACCTAGGCCGCTAGGGGGCCCGCCGGTCATTCAGGGCGTGAGAATGGGCAGGGCCCTCTGTGCCCCAGGGAACCTTCGATGCCCCCCCCCCCCGTCCAAAATGTTTGGGCTCAGGCTCCAGCTCGCCAGCGCCCTCACTCCGCCCGCCCCTCCACTCGCTGCACAGCGGGCATTTCGGGCCGGCCGGCATCCTTCTTGCTAACCCTAACCCTAGGTCAGTCCCCGAGAGAACCCTGACAAGGGGCCTGGGGATGCAACGCTGGGGATTGGGGACCCCCGAGCCCCAGGGCCAGACAAACACTGCTGCCGTCCACCACCTGGGCCACTAGGGGCGCTGTCTCTCATTCAGGGCTGGAGAAGGGGCAGGGCCCTCTGAGGCCCCGCGGACCTTCGATGGCCCCCCGCCCCAAAGCGCTTGGGCCCACGTTCCCACTCCTCAGCGCCCTCAGCTCTCCTGCTCCTCCGCTCGCTGCACATCCAGCAGATCGGGCTTGCCGGACTCCTGGGGGCTAACCCGAGCTCTAGGTGGGCTCCTGAGGGGCCCCATTCAAGGGGCCTGGCGCCCTAACGCCGGGGATTGGGAAACTCCGAACCCCAACACTTGACTCACCCTGCAGCCCACCGCCACCTGGGCCGTAGGGGCGCCACCGGTCATTCAGGGCAGGAGAATGGGTAGCGCCCTCCGAGTCCCCGGCGAGCTTCGAAGGCCCCGTTCGCCAAAACACTTAGGCCCATGCTCCCTCTCTCCAGCGCCCTCCCCTCGGCCCCACCCACCCGCTCGCCACACCTCCGGTGGATCCTGCCTGCCGGCGTCCTGGGGGCTAATCCTAACCCTAGCTGGGCCCTCGAGGGGCCCCTCCCAAGGGGCCTGGCACGGCAATTCCAGGCATTGGGGACCCCCAGCCCCAGGGCAAGACTAACACTGCTGCCCCTCCACCACCTGGGCACTAGGGGCGCTGCCGCTCATTCAGGGCTGGAGAAGGGGCAGGGCCCTCTGAGCCCCCGCCGACCTTCGATGGCCCCCCGCCCCAAAGCGCTTGGGCCCACGTTCCCACCAGTCAGCGCCCTCACCTCAAGCGGCCCATCTGCTAGAAAGACATCAGGCGGATCGGACCTGCCGGCCACCTGGGGGCTAACCTGAACACTAGGTGGGTCCCCGAGGGGCCCCTCCCAAGGGGCTTGACGACCCAACGCCGGGGATTGGGAACCACTGAATCCCAGCGTTGGAATCACCCTGCAGTCCCCCGCAACTCTGGCCGCTAGGAGCGCCGCCGGTCATTCAGGCGGGAGAAGGGGCAGGGCCCTCCTAGCCCCCGACCTCCGTCGAAGGCCCCCGCACCAAAACCTCTGGGCCCACGGTCCCGCTCGTCAGCTCCCTCCCCTCGGCCCGCCCCACCGCGAGCCACACAGCCAAGGGATTGGGCTTGCCGGACTCCTGGGGGCTAACCCAAACCCTAGGTGGGTCCCCGAGGGGCCCATCCCAAGGGGCTTGGCGCCCCTACCCCGGGGATTGGGAACCTCCGATCCCCAACGCTGGACTCAACCTGCAGCCCACCGCCACCTGGGCCGTAGGGGCGCCACCGGTCATTCAGGGCGGGAGAACGGGTAGGGCCCTCCGAGTCCCCGGCGAGCTTCGAAGGCCCCGTGCGCCAAAACACTTGGGCCCGCGCTCCCTCTCTCCAGCGCCCTCCCCTCGGGCCCACACCCTGCTCGCCACACCGCCTGTGGATCCTGCCTGCCGGCGTTCTGGGGGCTAATCCTAACCCTAGGTGGGCCCCGAGGAGCCCCTCCCAAGGGGCCTGGCACCGCAACTCCAGGCATTGGGGACCCCCAGCCCCAGGGCAAGACCAACACTGCTGCCCCTCCACCACCTGGGCACTAGGGGCACTGCCGCTCATTCAGGGCTGGAGAAGGGGAAGGGCCCTCTGAGCCCCCGCCGACCTTCGATGGCCCCCCGCCCCAAAGCTCTTGGGCTCACGTTCCCACCCGTCAGCGCCCTCGCCTCAAGCGGCCCCTCCGCTCGGAAGACAGCAGGCGGATCGGACCTGCCGGCCACCTGGGGGTAACCTTAACCCTAGGGCGGTCCCCGAGGGGCCCCTCCCAAGGGGCCTTACGCAGCCACGCCGGGGATCCTGGACGTCTTAGCCTCAGGGCCGGACTCGCCCTGCAGCCCCATGGCACCTGGGCTGCTAGGGGCACCGCCGGTCATTCAGGCGGGAGAAGGGGCAGGGCCCTCCGAGCCCCCGACCTCCTTCGAAGGACCCCGCGCCAAAACCTGCGGGCCCCCGGTCCCGCTCGCCAGCTCCCTCCCCTCGGCCCGCACCACCGTGAGCCACACAGCCAGGTGATTGGGCCTGAAGGCCTCCTGGGGGCTAACCCAAACCCTAGGTGGGTCCCTGAGGGGCCCATCCCAAGGGGCTTGGCGCCTCAACGCCGGAGATTGGGGACCCGAGACCCAGCGCTGGACTCACCCTGCAGCCCCCCGCCACCTGGGCCGCTAGGGGGCCCGCCGATCATTCAGGGCGTGAGAAGGGGCAGGGCCCTCTGTGCCCCAGGCAACCTTCGAAGCCCCCCCACCCCCGCTCCAAAATGTTTGGGCCCAGGCTCCAGCTCGCCAGCGCCCTCACTCCGGCCGCCCCTCCACTCGCTGCACAGCGGGCATTTCGGGCCTGCCGGCATCCTTCTTGCTAACCCTAACCCTAGGTCAGTCCCCGAGAGGCCCCTGAAAAGGGGCCTGGGGCTGCAACGCTGGGGATTGGGGACCCCTGAGCCCCAGGGCCCGACGAACACTGCTGCCGTCCACCACCTGGGCCACTAGGGGCGCTGTCTCTCATTCAGGGCTGGAGAAGGGGCTGGGCCCTCCGAGCCCCCCGCGGACCTTCGATGGCCCCCCGCCCCAAAGCGCTTGGGCCCACGTTCCCACTCCTCAGCGCCCTCAGCTCGCCTGCCCCTCCGCTTGCTGCACATCCAGCAGATCGGGCTTCCCGGACTCCTGGGGCCTAACCCGAGCTCTAGGTGGGCTCCTGAGGGGCCCCATCCAAGGGGCCTGGCGCCCTAACGCTGGGGATTGGGAACCTCCGAACCCCAGCACTTGACTCACCCTGCAGCACACCGCCACCTGGGCCGTAGGGGCGCCACCGGTCATTCAGGGCAGGAGAACGGGTAGGGCCCTCCGAGTCCCCGGCAAGCATCGAAGGCCCCGTGCGCCAAAACACTTGGGCCCGCGCTCCCTCTCTCCAGCGCCCTCCCCTCGGCCCCACCCCCCCGCTCGCCACACCGCCTGTGGATCCTGCCTGCTGGCGTTCTGGGGGCTAATCCTAACCCCAGGTGGGCCCCCGAGGGGCCCCTCCCAAGGGGCCTGGCACCGCAACTCCAGGCACTGGGGACCCCCAGCCCCAGGGCAAGACTAACACTGCTGCCCCTCCACCACCTGGGCACTAGGGGCGCTGCCGCTCATTCAGGGCTGGAGAAGGGGCAGGGCCCTCTGAGCCCCCGCCGACCTTCGATGGCCCCCCGCCCCAAAGCGCTTGGGCCCACGTTCCCACCAGTCAGCGCCCTCACCTCAAGCGGCCCCTCCGCTCGAAAGACAGCAGGCCGATCGGACCTGCCGGCCACCTGGGGGTAACCTTAATCCTAGGGCGGTCCCCGAGGGGCCCCTCCCAAGGGGACTTGCGCAGCCACGCCAGGGATCCTGGCGGTCTTAGCCCCAGGGCCGGACTCACCCTGCAGCCCCCTGGCACCCGGGCTGCTAGGGGCACCGCCGGTCATTCAGGTGGGAGAAGGGGCAGGGCCGTCCGAGCCCCTGACCTCCTTCGAAGGACCCCGCGCCAACACCTGCGGGCCCCCGGTCCCCCTCGCCAGCTCCCTCCCCTCGGCCCGCCACACCGCGAGTCACACAGCCAGGGGATTGGGCCTGAATGCCTCCTGGGGGCTAACCCAAACCCTAGGTGGGTCCCAGAGGGGCCCATCCAAAGGGGCTTGGCGCCCCAACGCGGGCGACTGGGAACCTCCAAACCCCAGCGCTGGACTCACCCTGCAGCTCCCCGCCACCGGGGCCGCTAGGGGCGCCGCCGGTCATTCAGGCGGGAGAAGGGGCAGGGCCCTCCGAGCCCCCACCGACCTTCGATGGCCCCCCCGCCCCAAAGCGCTTGGGCCCACGTTCCCACTAGTCAGCGCCCTCACCTCAACCCGCCCCTCCGCTCGAAACACAGCAGGCGGATTGGACCTGCCGGCCTCCTGGGGGCTAACCTGAACCCTAGGTGGGTCCCCGAGGGGCCCCTCCCAAGGGGCTTGGCGACCCAACGCCGGGGATTGGGAACCACTGAACTCCAGCGGTGGAATCACCCTGCAGCCCCCCGCCACTCCGGCCGCTAGGGGCGCCGCCGGTCATTCAGGCGGGAGAAGGAGCAGGGCCCTCCTAGCCCCTGATGACCTTCGAAGGCCCCCGCGCCAAAACGGTTGGGCCCACGCTCCCACTCCTCAGCACCCTCAGCTCGGCCTACCCCTCTGCTCGCCGCACATCCAGCAGGTCGGGCTTGCCGGCCTCCCGGGGGCTAACACTAACTCTAGGTGGGCTCCTGAGAGGCCCCACCCAAGGGGCCTGGCGCCTCAACGCCAGAGATTGGGGACCCGAGTCCCAGCGCCGGACTCACCCTGCAGCCCCCCGCCACCTAGGCCGCTAGGGGGCCCGCCGGTCATTCAGGGCGTGAGAATGGGCAGGGCCCTCTGTGCCCCAGGGAACCTTCGATGCCCCCCCCCCCCCCGTCCAAAATGTTTGGGCTCAGGCTCCAGCTCGCCAGCGCCCTCACTCCGCCCGCCCCTCCACTCGCTGCACAGCGGGCATTTCGGGCCGGCCGGCATCCTTCTTGCTAACCCTAACCCTAGGTCAGTCCCCGAGAGAACCCTGACAAGGGGCCTGGGGATGCAACGCTGGGGATTGGGGACCCCCGAGCCCCAGGGCCAGACAAACACTGCTGCCGTCCACCACCTGGGCCACTAGGGGCGCTGTCTCTCATTCAGGGCTGGAGAAGGGGCAGGGCCCTCTGAGGCCCCGCGGACCTTCGATGGCCCCCCGCCCCAAAGCGCTTGGGCCCACGTTCCCACTCCTCAGCGCCCTCAGCTCTCCTGCTCCTCCGCTCGCTGCACATCCAGCAGATCGGGCTTGCCGGACTCCTGGGGGCTAACCCGAGCTCTAGGTGGGCTCCTGAGGGGCCCCATTCAAGGGGCCTGGCGCCCTAACGCCGGGGATTGGGAAACTCCGAACCCCAACACTTGACTCACCCTGCAGCCCACCGCCACCTGGGCCGTAGGGGCGCCACCGGTCATTCAGGGCAGGAGAATGGGTAGCGCCCTCCGAGTCCCCGGCGAGCTTCGAAGGCCCCGTTCGCCAAAACACTTAGGCCCATGCTCCCTCTCTCCAGCGCCCTCCCCTCGGCCCCACCCCCCCGCTCGCCACACCTCCGGTGGATCCTGCCTGCTGGCGTCCTGGGGGCTAATCCTAACCCTAGCTGGGCCCTCGAGGGGCCCCTCCCAAGGGGCCTGGCACGGCAATTCCAGGCATTGGGGACCCCCAGCCCCAGGGCAAGACTAACACTGCTGCCCCTCCACCACCTGGGCACTAGGGGCGCTGCCGCTCATTCAGGGCTGGAGAAGGGGCAGGGCCCTCTGAGCCCCCGCCGACCTTCGATGGCCCCCCGCCCCAAAGCGCTTGGGCCCACGTTCCCACCAGTCAGCGCCCTCACCTCAAGCGGCCCATCTGCTAGAAAGACATCAGGCGGATCGGACCTGCCGGCCACCTGGGGGCTAACCTGAACACTAGGTGGGTCCCCGAGGGGCCCCTCCCAAGGGGCTTGGCGACCCAACGCCGGGGATTGGGAACCACTGAATCCCAGCGTTGGAATCACCCTGCAGTCCCCCGCAACTCTGGCCGCTAGGAGCGCCGCCGGTCATTCAGGCGGGAGAAGGGGCAGGGCCCTCCTAGCCCCCGACCTCCGTCGAAGGCCCCCGCACCAAAACCTCTGGGCCCACGGTCCCGCTCGTCAGCTCCCTCCCCTCGGCCCGCCCCACCGCGAGCCACACAGCCAAGGGATTGGGCTTGCCGGACTCCTGGGGGCTAACCCAAACCCTAGGTGGGTCCCCGAGGGGCCCATCCCAAGGGGCTTGGCGCCCCTACCCCGGGGATTGGGAACCTCCGATCCCCAACGCTGGACTCAACCTGCAGCCCACCGCCACCTGGGCTGTAGGGGCGCCACCGGTCATTCAGGGCAGGAGAACGGGTAGGGCCCTCCGAGTCCCAGGCAAGCATCGAAGGCCCCGTGCGCCAAAACACTTGGGCCCGCGCTCCCTCTCTCCAGCGCCCTCCCCTCGGCCCCACCCCCCCGCTCGCCACACCGCCTGTGGATCCTGCCTGCTGGCGTTCTGGGGGCTAATCCTAACCCTAGCTGGGCCCCCGAGGGGCCCCTCCCAAGGGGCCTGGCACCGCAACTCCAGGCACTGGGGACCCCCAGCCCCAGGGCAAGACTAACACTGCTGCCCCTCCACCACCTGGGCACTAGGGGCGCTGCCGCTCATTCAGGGCTGGAGAAGGGGCAGGGCCCTCTGAGCCCCCGCCGACCTTCGATGGCCCCCCGCCCCAAAGCGCTTGGGCCCACGTTCCCACCAGTCAGCGCCCTCACCTCAAGCGGCCCCTCCGCTCGAAAGACAGCAGGCCGATCGGACCTGCCGGCCACCTGGGGGTAACCTTAATCCTAGGGCGGTCCCCGAGGGGCCCCTCCCAAGGGGACTTGCGCAGCCACGCCAGGGATCCTGGCGGTCTTAGCCCCAGGGCCGGACTCACCCTGCAGCCCCCTGGCACCCGGGCTGCTAGGGGCACCGCCGGTCATTCAGGCGGGAGAAGGGGCAGGGCCGTCCGAGCCCCTGACCTCCTTCGAAGGACCCCGCGCCAAAACCTGCGGGCCCCCGGTCCCCCTCGCCAGCTCCCTCCCCTCGGCCCGCCACACCGCGAGTCACACAGCCAGGGGATTGGGCCTGAATGCCTCCTGGGGGCTAACCCAAACCCTAGGTGGGTCCCAGAGGGGCCCATCCAAAGGGGCTTGGCGCCCCAACGCGGGCGACTGGGAACCTCCAAACCCCAGCGCTGGACTCACCCTGCAGCTCCCCGCCACCGGGGCCGCTAGGGGCGCCGCCGGTCATTCAGGCGGGAGAAGGGGCAGGGCCCTCCGAGCCCCCACCGACCTTCTATGGCCCCCCCGCCCCAAAGCGCTTGGGCCCACGTTCCCACTAGTCAGCGCCCTCACCTCAACCCGCCCCTCCGCTCGAAACACAGCAGGCGGATTGGACCTGCCGGCCTCCTGGGGGCTAACCTGAACCCTAGGTGGGTCCCCGAGGGGCCCCTCCCAAGGGGCTTGGCGACCCAACGCCGGGGATTGGGAACCACTGAACTCCAGCGGTGGAATCACCCTGCAGCCCCCCGCCACTCCGGCCGCTAGGGGCGCCGCCGGTCATTCAGGCGGGAGAAGGAGCAGGGCCCTCCTAGCCCCTGATGACCTTCGAAGGCCCCCGCGCCAAAACGGTTGGGCCCACGCTCCCACTCCTCAGCACCCTCAGCTCGGCCTACCCCTCTGCTCGCCGCACATCCAGCAGGTCGGGCTTGCCGGCCTCCCGGGGGCTAACACTAACTCTAGGTGGGCTCCTGAGAGGCCCCACCCAAGGGGCCTGGCGCCTCAACGCCAGAGATTGGGGACCCGAGTCCCAGCGCCGGACTCACCCTGCAGCCCCCCGCCACCTAGGCCGCTAGGGGGCCCGCCGGTCATTCAGGGCGTGAGAATGGGCAGGGCCCTCTGTGCCCCAGGGAACCTTCGATGCCCCCCCCCCCCGGTCCAAAATGTTTGGGCTCAGGCTCCAGCTCGCCAGCGCCCTCACTCCGCCCGCCCCTCCACTCGCTGCACAGCGGGCATTTCGGGCCGGCCGGCATCCTTCTCGCTAACCCTAACCCTAGGTCAGTCCCCGAGAGAACCCTGACAAGGGGCCTGGGGATGCAACGCTGGGGATTGGGGACCCCCGAGCCCCAGGGCCAGACAAACACTGCTGCCGTCCACCACCTGGGCCACTAGGGGCGCTGTCTCTCATTCAGGGCTGGAGAAGGGGCAGGGCCCTCTGAGGCCCCGCGGACCTTCGATGGCCCCCCGCCCCAAAGCGCTTGGGCCCACGTTCCCACTCCTCAGCGCCCTCAGCTCTCCTGCTCCTCCGCTCGCTGCACATCCAGCAGATCGGGCTTGCCGGACTCCTGGGGGCTAACCCGAGCTCTAGGTGGGCTCCTGAGGGGCCCCATTCAAGGGGCCTGGCGCCCTAACGCCGGGGATTGGGAAACTCCGAACCCCAGCACTTGACTCACCCTGCAGCCCACCGCCACCTGGGCCGTAGGGGCGCCACCGGTCATTCAGGGCAGGAGAATGGGTAGCGCCCTCCGAGTCCCCGGCGAGCTTCGAAGGCCCCGTTCGCCAAAACACTTAGGCCCATGCTCCCTCTCTCCAGCGCCCTCCCCTCGGCCCCACCCCCCCGCTCGCCACACCTCCGGTGGATCCTGCCTGCCGGCGTCCTGGGGGCTAATCCTAACCCTAGCTGGGCCCCCGAGGGGCCCCTCCCAAGGGGCCTGGCACCGCAATTCCAGGCATTGGGGACCCCCAGCCCCAGGGCAAGACTAACACTGCTGCCCCTCCACCACCTGGGCACTAGGGGCGCTGCCGCTCATTCAGGGCTGGAGAAGGGGCAGGGCCCTCTGAGCCCCCGCCGACCTTCGATGGCCCCCCGCCCCAAAGCGCTTGGGCCCACGTTCCCACCAGTCAGCGCCCTCACCTCAAGCGGCCCATCTGCTAGAAAGACATCAGGCGGATCGGACCTGCCGGCCACCTGGGGGCTAACCTGAACACTAGGTGGGTCCCCGAGGGGCCCCTCCCAAGGGGCTTGGCGACCCAACGCCGGGGATTGGGAACCACTGAATCCCAGCGTTGGAATCACCCTGCAGTCCCCCACAACTCTGGCCGCTAGGAGCGCCGCCGGTCATTCAGGCGGGAGAAGGGGCAGGGCCCTCCTAGCCCCCGACCTCCGTCGAAGGCCCCCGCACCAAAACCTCTGGGCCCACGGTCCCGCTCGTCAGCTCCCTCCCCTCGGCCCGCCCCACCGCGAGCCACACAGCCAAGGGATTGGGCTTGCCGGACTCCTGGGGGCTAACCCAAACCCTAGGTGGGTCCCCGAGGGGCCCATCCCAAGGGGCTTGGCGCCCCTACCCCGGGGATTGGGAACCTCCGATCCCCAACGCTGGACTCAACCTGCAGCCCACCGCCACCTGGGCCGTAGGGGCGCCACCGGTCATTCAGGGCGGGAGAACGGGTAGGGCCCTCCGAGTCCCCGGCGAGCTTCGAAGGCCCCGTGCGCCAAAACACTTGGGCCCGCGCTCCCTCTCTCCAGCGCCCTCCCCTCGGGCCCACACCCTGCTCGCCACACCGCCTGTGGATCCTGCCTGCCGGCGTTCTGGGGGCTAATCCTAACCCTAGGTGGGCCCCGAGGAGCCCCTCCCAAGGGGCCTGGCACCGCAACTCCAGGCATTGGGGACCCCCAGCCCCAGGGCAAGACCAACACTGCTGCCCCTCCACCACCTGGGCACTAGGGGCACTGCCGCTCATTCAGGGCTGGAGAAGGGGAAGGGCCCTCTGAGCCCCCGCCGACCTTCGATGGCCCCCCGCCCCAAAGCTCTTGGGCTCACGTTCCCACCCGTCAGCGCCCTCGCCTCAAGCGGCCCCTCCGCTCGGAAGACAGCAGGCGGATCGGACCTGCCGGCCACCTGGGGGTAACCTTAACCCTAGGGCGGTCCCCGAGGGGCCCCTCCCAAGGGGCCTTACGCAGCCACGCCGGGGATCCTGGACGTCTTAGCCTCAGGGCCGGACTCGCCCTGCAGCCCCATGGCACCTGGGCTGCTAGGGGCACCGCCGGTCATTCAGGCGGGAGAAAGGGCAGGGCCCTCCGAGCCCCCGACCTCCTTCGAAGGACCCCGCGCCAAAACCTGCGGGCCCCCGGTCCCGCTCGCCAGCTCCCTCCCCTCGGCCCGCACCACCGTGAGCCACACAGCCAGGTGATTGGGCCTGAAGGCCTCCTGGGGGCTAACCCAAACCCTAGGTGGGTCCCTGAGGGGCCCATCCCAAGGGGCTTGGCGCCTCAACGCCGGAGATTGGGGACCCGAGACCCAGCGCTGGACTCACCCTGCAGCCCCCCGCCACCTGGGCCGCTAGGGGGCCCGCCGATCATTCAGGGCGTGAGAAGGGGCAGGGCCCTCTGTGCCCCAGGCAACCTTCGAAGCCCCCCCACCCCCGCTCCAAAATGTTTGGGCCCAGGCTCCAGCTCGCCAGCGCCCTCACTCCGGCCGCCCCTCCACTCGCTGCACAGCGGGCATTTCGGGCCTGCCGGCATCCTTCTTGCTAACCCTAACCCTAGGTCAGTCCCCGAGAGGCCCCTGAAAAGGGGCCTGGGGCTGCAACGCTGGGGATTGGGGACCCCTGAGCCCCAGGGCCCGACGAACACTGCTGCCGTCCACCACCTGGGCCACTAGGGGCGCTGTCTCTCATTCAGGGCTGGAGAAGGGGCTGGGCCCTCCGAGCCCCCCGCGGACCTTCGATGGCCCCCCGCCCCAAAGCGCTTGGGCCCACGTTCCCACTCCTCAGCGCCCTCAGCTCGCCTGCCCCTCCGCTTGCTGCACATCCAGCAGATCGGGCTTCCCGGACTCCTGGGGCCTAACCCGAGCTCTAGGTGGGCTCCTGAGGGGCCCCATCCAAGGGGCCTGGCGCCCTAACGCTGGGGATTGGGAACCTCCGAACCCCAGCACTTGACTCACCCTGCAGCACACCGCCACCTGGGCCGTAGGGGCGCCACCGGTCATTCAGGGCAGGAGAACGGGTAGGGCCCTCCGAGTCCCCGGCAAGCATCGAAGGCCCCGTGCGCCAAAACACTTGGGCCCGCGCTCCCTCTCTCCAGCGCCCTCCCCTCGGCCCCACCCCCCCGCTCGCCACACCGCCTGTGGATCCTGCCTGCTGGCGTTCTGGGGGCTAATCCTAACCCCAGGTGGGCCCCCGAGGGGCCCCTCCCAAGGGGCCTGGCACCGCAACTCCAGGCACTGGGGACCCCCAGCCCCAGGGCAAGACTAACACTGCTGCCCCTCCACCACCTGGGCACTAGGGGCGCTGCCGCTCATTCAGGGCTGGAGAAGGGGCAGGGCCCTCTGAGCCCCCGCCGACCTTCGATGGCCCCCCGCCCCAAAGCGCTTGGGCCCACGTTCCCACCAGTCAGCGCCCTCACCTCAAGCGGCCCCTCCGCTCGAAAGACAGCAGGCCGATCGGACCTGCCGGCCACCTGGGGGTAACCTTAATCCTAGGGCGGTCCCCGAGGGGCCCCTCCCAAGGGGACTTGCGCAGCCACGCCAGGGATCCTGGCGGTCTTAGCCCCAGGGCCGGACTCACCCTGCAGCCCCCTGGCACCCGGGCTGCTAGGGGCACCGCCGGTCATTCAGGCGGGAGAAGGGGCAGGGCCGTCCGAGCCCCTGACCTCCTTCGAAGGACCCCGCGCCAAAACCTGCGGGCCCCCGGTCCCCCTCGCCAGCTCCCTCCCCTCGGCCCGCCACACCGCGAGTCACACAGCCAGGGGATTGGGCCTGAATGCCTCCTGGGGGCTAACCCAAACCCTAGGTGGGTCCCAGAGGGGCCCATCCAAAGGGGCTTGGCGCCCCAACGCGGGCGACTGGGAACCTCCAAACCCCAGCGCTGGACTCACCCTGCAGCTCCCCGCCACCGGGGCCGCTAGGGGCGCCGCCGGTCATTCAGGCGGGAGAAGGGGCAGGGCCCTCCGAGCCCCCACCGACCTTCGATGGCCCCCCCGCCCCAAAGCGCTTGGGCCCACGTTCCCACTAGTCAGCGCCCTCACCTCAACCCGCCCCTCCGCTCGAAACACAGCAGGCGGATTGGACCTGCCGGCCTCCTGGGGGCTAACCTGAACCCTAGGTGGGTCCCCGAGGGGCCCCTCCCAAGGGGCTTGGCGACCCAACGCCGGGGATTGGGAACCACTGAACTCCAGCGGTGGAATCACCCTGCAGCCCCCCGCCACTCCGGCCGCTAGGGGCGCCGCCGGTCATTCAGGCGGGAGAAGGAGCAGGGCCCTCCTAGCCCCTGATGACCTTCGAAGGCCCCCGCGCCAAAACGGTTGGGCCCACGCTCCCACTCCTCAGCACCCTCAGCTCGGCCTACCCCTCTGCTCGCCGCACATCCAGCAGGTCGGGCTTGCCGGCCTCCCGGGGGCTAACACTAACTCTAGGTGGGCTCCTGAGGGGCCCCACCCAAGGGGCCTGGCGCCTCAACGCCAGAGATTGGGGACCCGAGTCCCAGCGCCGGACTCACCCTGCAGCCCCCCGCCACCTAGGCCGCTAGGGGGCCCGCCGGTCATTCAGGGCGTGAGAATGGGCAGGGCCCTCTGTGCCCCAGGGAACCTTCGATGCCCCCCCCCCCCCCCCCCGGTCCAAAATGTTTGGGCTCAGGCTCCAGCTCGCCAGCGCCCTCACTCCGCCCGCCCCTCCACTCGCTGCACAGCGGGCATTTCGGGCCGGCCGGCATCCTTCTCGCTAACCCTAACCCTAGGTCAGTCCCCGAGAGAACCCTGACAAGGGGCCTGGGGATGCAACGCTGGGGATTGGGGACCCCCGAGCCCCAGGGCCAGACAAACACTGCTGCCGTCCACCACCTGGGCCACTAGGGGCGCTGTCTCTCATTCAGGGCTGGAGAAGGGGCAGGGCCCTCTGAGGCCCCGCGGACCTTCGATGGCCCCCCGCCCCAAAGCGCTTGGGCCCACGTTCCCACTCCTCAGCGCCCTCAGCTCGCCTGCTCCTCCGCTCGCTGCACATCCAGCAGATCGGGCTTGCCGGACTCCTGGGGGCTAACCCGAGCTCTAGGTGGGCTCCTGAGGGGCCCCATTCAAGGGGCCTGGCGCCCTAACGCCGGGGATTGGGAAACTCCGAACCCCAACACTTGACTCACCCTGCAGCCCACCGCCACCTGGGCCGTAGGGGCGCCACCGGTCATTCAGGGCAGGAGAACGGGTAGGGCCCTCCGAGTCCCCGGCGAGCTTCGAAGGCCCCGTTCGCCAAAACACTTAGGCCCATGCTCCCTCTCTCCAGCGCCCTCCCCTCGGCCCCACCCCCCCGCTCGCCACACCTCCGGTGGATCCTGCCTGCCGGCGTCCTGGGGGCTAATCCTAACCCTAGCTGGGCCCCCGAGGGGCCCCTCCCAAGGGGCCTGGCACCGCAATTCCAGGCATTGGGGACCCCCAGCCCCAGGGCAAGACTAACACTGCTGCCCCTCCACCACCTGGGCACTAGGGGCGCTGCCGCTCATTCAGGGCTGGAGAAGGGGCAGGGCCCTCTGAGCCCCCGCCGACCTTCGATGGCCCCCCGCCCCAAAGCGCTTGGGCCCACGTTCCCACCAGTCAGCGCCCTCACCTCAAGCGGCCCATCTGCTAGAAAGACATCAGGCGGATCGGACCTGCCGGCCACCTGGGGGCTAACCTGAACACTAGGTGGGTCCCCGAGGGGCCCCTCCCAAGGGGCTTGGCGACCCAACGCCGGGGATTGGGAACCACTGAATCCCAGCGTTGGAATCACCCTGCAGTCCCCCGCAACTCTGGCCGCTAGGAGCGCCGCCGGTCATTCAGGCGGGAGAAGGGGCAGGGCCCTCCTAGCCCCCGACCTCCGTCGAAGGCCCCCGCACCAAAACCTCTGGGCCCACGGTCCCGCTCGTCAGCTCCCTCCCCTCGGCCCGCCCCACCGCGAGCCACACAGCCAAGGGATTGGGCTTGCCGGACTCCTGGGGGCTAACCCAAACCCTAGGTGGGTCCCCGAGGGGCCCATCCCAAGGGGCTTGGCGCCCCTACCCCGGGGATTGGGAACCTCCGATCCCCAACGCTGGACTCAACCTGCAGCCCACCGCCACCTGGGCCGTAGGGGCGCCACCGGTCATTCAGGGCGGGAGAACGGGTAGGGCCCTCCGAGTCCCCGGCGAGCTTCGAAGGCCCCGTGCGCCAAAACACTTGGGCCCGCGCTCCCTCTCTCCAGCGCCCTCCCCTCGGGCCCACACCCTGCTCGCCACACCGCCTGTGGATCCTGCCTGCCGGCGTTCTGGGGGCTAATCCTAACCCTAGGTGGGCCCCGAGGAGCCCCTCCCAAGGGGCCTGGCACCGCAACTCCAGGCATTGGGGACCCCCAGCCCCAGGGCAAGACCAACACTGCTGCCCCTCCACCACCTGGGCACTAGGGGCACTGCCGCTCATTCAGGGCTGGAGAAGGGGAAGGGCCCTCTGAGCCCCCGCCGACCTTCGATGGCCCCCCGCCCCAAAGCTCTTGGGCTCACGTTCCCACCCGTCAGCGCCCTCGCCTCAAGCGGCCCCTCCGCTCGGAAGACAGCAGGCGGATCGGACCTGCCGGCCACCTGGGGGTAACCTTAACCCTAGGGCGGTCCCCGAGGGGCCCCTCCCAAGGGGCCTTACGCAGCCACGCCGGGGATCCTGGACGTCTTAGCCTCAGGGCCGGACTCGCCCTGCAGCCCCATGGCACCTGGGCTGCTAGGGGCACCGCCGGTCATTCAGGCGGGAGAAGGGGCAGGGCCCTCCGAGCCCCCGACCTCCTTCGAAGGACCCCGCGCCAAAACCTGCAGGCCCCCGGGCCCGCTCGCCAGCTCCCTCCCCTCGGCCCGCACCACCGTGAGCCACACAGCCAGGTGATTGGGCCTGAAGGCCTCCTGGGGGCTAACCCAAACCCTAGGTGGGTCCCTGAGGGGCCCATCCCAAGGGGCTTGGCGCCTCAACGCCGGAGATTGGGGACCCGAGACCCAGCGCTGGACTCACCCTGCAGCCCCCCGCCACCTGGGCCGCTAGGGGGCCCGCCGATCATTCAGGGCGTGAGAAGGGGCAGGGCCCTCTGTGCCCCAGGCAACCTTCGAAGCCCCCCCACCCCCGCTCCAAAATGTTTGGGCCCAGGCTCCAGCTCGCCAGCGCCCTCACTCCGGCTGCCCCTCCACTAGCTGCACAGCGGGCATTTCGGGCCTGCCGGCATCCTTCTTGCTAACCCTAACCCTAGGTCAGTCCCCGAGAGGCCCCTGAAAAGGGGCCTGGGGCTGCAACGCTGGGGATTGGGGACCCCTGAGCCCCAGGGCCCGACGAACACTGCTGCCGTCCACCACCTGGGCCACTAGGGGCGCTGTCTCTCATTCAGGGCTGGAGAAGGGGCTGGGCCCTCCGAGCCCCCCGCGGACCTTCGATGGCCCCCCGCCCCAAAGCGCTTGGGCCCACGTTCCCACTCCTCAGCGCCCTCAGCTCGCCTGCCCCTCCGCTTGCTGCACATCCAGCAGATCGGGCTTCCCGGACTCCTGGGGCCTAACCCGAGCTCTAGGTGGGCTCCTGAGGGGCCCCATCCAAGGGGCCTGGCGCCCTAACGCTGGGGATTGGGAACCTCCGAACCCCAGCACTTGACTCACCCTGCAGCACACCGCCACCTGGGCCGTAGGGGCGCCACCGGTCATTCAGGGCAGGAGAACGGGTAGGGCCCTCCGAGTCCCCGGCAAGCATCGAAGGCCCCGTGCGCCAAAACACTTGGGCCCGCGCTCCCTCTCTCCAGCGCCCTCCCCTCGGCCCCACCCCCCCGCTCGCCACACCGCCTGTGGATCCTGCCTGCTGGCGTTCTGGGGGCTAATCCTAACCCCAGGTGGGCCCCCGAGGGGCCCCTCCCAAGGGGCCTGGCACCGCAACTCCAGGCACTGGGGACCCCCAGCCCCAGGGCAAGACTAACACTGCTGCCCCTCCACCACCTGGGCACTAGGGGCGCTGCCGCTCATTCAGGGCTGGAGAAGGGGCAGGGCCCTCTGAGCCCCCGCCGACCTTCGATGGCCCCCCGCCCCAAAGCGCTTGGGCCCACGTTCCCACCAGTCAGCGCCCTCACCTCAAGCGGCCCCTCCGCTCGAAAGACAGCAGGCCGATCGGACCTGCCGGCCACCTGGGGGTAACCTTAATCCTAGGGCGGTCCCCGAGGGGCCCCTCCCAAGGGGACTTGCGCAGCCACGCCAGGGATCCTGGCGGTCTTAGCCCCAGGGCCGGACTCACCCTGCAGCCCCCTGGCACCCGGGCTGCTAGGGGCACCGCCGGTCATTCAGGCGGGAGAAGGGGCAGGGCCGTCCGAGCCCCTGACCTCCTTCGAAGGACCCCGCGCCAAAACCTGCGGGCCCCCGGTCCCCCTCGCCAGCTCCCTCCCCTCGGCCCGCCACACCGCGAGTCACACAGCCAGGGGATTGGGCCTGAATGCCTCCTGGGGGCTAACCCAAACCCTAGGTGGGTCCCAGAGGGGCCCATCCAAAGGGGCTTGGCGCCCCAACGCGGGCGACTGGGAACCTCCAAACCCCAGCGCTGGACTCACCCTGCAGCTCCCCGCCACCGGGGCCGCTAGGGGCGCCGCCGGTCATTCAGGCGGGAGAAGGGGCAGGGCCCTCCGAGCCCCCACCGACCTTCGATGGCCCCCCCGCCCCAAAGCGCTTGGGCCCACGTTCCCACTAGTCAGCGCCCTCACCTCAACCCGCCCCTCCGCTCGAAACACAGCAGGCGGATTGGACCTGCCGGCCTCCTGGGGGCTAACCTGAACCCTAGGTGGGTCCCCGAGGGGCCCCTCCCAAGGGGCTTGGCGACCCAACGCCGGGGATTGGGAACCACTGAACTCCAGCGGTGGAATCACCCTGCAGCCCCCCGCCACTCCGGCCGCTAGGGGCGCCGCCGGTCATTCAGGCGGGAGAAGGAGCAGGGCCCTCCTAGCCCCTGATGACCTTCGAAGGCCCCCGCGCCAAAACGGTTGGGCCCACGCTCCCACTCCTCAGCACCCTCAGCTCGGCCTACCCCTCTGCTCGCCGCACATCCAGCAGGTCGGGCTTGCCGGCCTCCCGGGGGCTAACACTAACTCTAGGTGGGCTCCTGAGGGGCCCCACCCAAGGGGCCTGGCGCCTCAACGCCAGAGATTGGGGACCCGAGTCCCAGCGCCGGACTCACCCTGCAGCCCCCCGCCACCTAGGCCGCTAGGGGGCCCGCCGGTCATTCAGGGCGTGAGAATGGGCAGGGCCCTCTGTGCCCCAGGGAACCTTCGATGCCCCCCCCCCCCGGTCCAAAATGTTTGGGCTCAGGCTCCAGCTCGCCAGCGCCCTCACTCCGCCCGCCCCTCCACTCGCTGCACAGCGGGCATTTCGGGCCGGCCGGCATCCTTCTCGCTAACCCTAACCCTAGGTCAGTCCCCGAGAGAACCCTGACAAGGGGCCTGGGGATGCAACGCTGGGGATTGGGGACCCCCGAGCCCCAGGGCCAGACAAACACTGCTGCCGTCCACCACCTGGGCCACTAGGGGCGCTGTCTCTCATTCAGGGCTGGAGAAGGGGCAGGGCCCTCTGAGGCCCCGCGGACCTTCGATGGCCCCCCGCCCCAAAGCGCTTGGGCCCACGTTCCCACTCCTCAGCGCCCTCAGCTCGCCTGCTCCTCCGCTCGCTGCACATCCAGCAGATCGGGCTTGCCGGACTCCTGGGGGCTAACCCGAGCTCTAGGTGGGCTCCTGAGGGGCCCCATTCAAGGGGCCTGGCGCCCTAACGCCGGGGATTGGGAAACTCCGAACCCCAACACTTGACTCACCCTGCAGCCCACCGCCACCTGGGCCGTAGGGGCGCCACCGGTCATTCAGGGCAGGAGAACGGGTAGGGCCCTCCGAGTCCCCGGCGAGCTTCGAAGGCCCCGTTCGCCAAAACACTTAGGCCCATGCTCCCTCTCTCCAGCGCCCTCCCCTCGGCCCCACCCCCCGCTCGCCACACCTCCGGTGGATCCTGCCTGCCGGCGTCCTGGGGGCTAATCCTAACCCTAGCTGGGCCCCCGAGGGGCCCCTCCCAAGGGGCCTGGCACCGCAATTCCAGGCATTGGGGACCCCCAGCCCCAGGGCAAGACTAACACTGCTGCCCCTCCACCACCTGGGCACTAGGGGCGCTGCCGCTCATTCAGGGCTGGAGAAGGGGCAGGGCCCTCTGAGCCCCCGCGGACCTTCGATGGCCCCCCGCCCCAAGCGCTTGGGCCCACGTTCCCACCAGTCAGCGCCCTCACCTCAAGCGGCCCATCTGCTAGAAAGACATCAGGCGGATCGGACCTGCCGGCCACCTGGGGGCTAACCTGAACACTAGGTGGGTCCCCGAGGGGCCCCTCCCAAGGGGCTTGGCGACCCAACGCCGGGGATTGGGAACCACTGAATCCCAGCGTTGGAATCACCCTGCAGTCCCCCGCAACTCTGGCCGCTAGGAGCGCCGCCGGTCATTCAGGCGGGAGAAGGGGCAGGGCCCTCCTAGCCCCCGACCTCCGTCGAAGGCCCCCGCACCAAAACCTCTGGGCCCACGGTCCCGCTCGTCAGCTCCCTCCCCTCGGCCCGCCCCACCGCGAGCCACACAGCCAAGGGATTGGGCTTGCCGGACTCCTGGGGGCTAACCCAAACCCTAGGTGGGTCCCCGAGGGGCCCATCCCAAGGGGCTTGGCGCCCCTACCCCGGGGATTGGGAACCTCCGATCCCCAACGCTGGACTCAACCTGCAGCCCACCGCCACCTGGGCTGTAGGGGCGCCACCGGTCATTCAGGGCAGGAGAACGGGTAGGGCCCTCCGAGTCCCAGGCAAGCATCGAAGGCCCCGTGCGCCAAAACACTTGGGCCCGCGCTCCCTCTCTCCAGCGCCCTCCCCTCGGCCCCACCCCCCCGCTCGCCACACCGCCTGTGGATCCTGCCTGCTGGCGTTCTGGGGGCTAATCCTAACCCTAGCTGGGCCCCCGAGGGGCCCCTCCCAAGGGGCCTGGCACCGCAACTCCAGGCACTGGGGACCCCCAGCCCCAGGGCAAGACTAACACTGCTGCCCCTCCACCACCTGGGCACTAGGGGCGCTGCCGCTCATTCAGGGCTGGAGAAGGGGCAGGGCCCTCTGAGCCCCCGCCGACCTTCGATGGCCCCCCGCCCCAAAGCGCTTGGGCCCACGTTCCCACCAGTCAGCGCCCTCACCTCAAGCGGCCCCTCCGCTCGAAAGACAGCAGGCCGATCGGACCTGCCGGCCACCTGGGGGTAACCTTAATCCTAGGGCGGTCCCCGAGGGGCCCCTCCCAAGGGGACTTGCGCAGCCACGCCAGGGATCCTGGCGGTCTTAGCCCCAGGGCCGGACTCACCCTGCAGCCCCCTGGCACCCGGGCTGCTAGGGGCACCGCCGGTCATTCAGGCGGGAGAAGGGGCAGGGCCGTCCGAGCCCCTGACCTCCTTCGAAGGACCCCGCGCCAAAACCTGCGGGCCCCCGGTCCCCCTCGCCAGCTCCCTCCCCTCGGCCCGCCACACCGCGAGTCACACAGCCAGGGGATTGGGCCTGAATGCCTCCTGGGGGCTAACCCAAACCCTAGGTGGGTCCCAGAGGGGCCCATCCAAAGGGGCTTGGCGCCCCAACGCGGGCGACTGGGAACCTCCAAACCCCAGCGCTGGACTCACCCTGCAGCTCCCCGCCACCGGGGCCGCTAGGGGCGCCGCCGGTCATTCAGGCGGGAGAAGGGGCAGGGCCCTCCGAGCCCCCACCGACCTTCGATGGCCCCCCCGCCCCAAAGCGCTTGGGCCCACGTTCCCACTAGTCAGCGCCCTCACCTCAACCCGCCCCTCCGCTCGAAACACAGCAGGCGGATTGGACCTGCCGGCCTCCTGGGGGCTAACCTGAACCCTAGGTGGGTCCCCGAGGGGCCCCTCCCAAGGGGCTTGGCGACCCAACGCCGGGGATTGGGAACCACTGAACTCCAGCGGTGGAATCACCCTGCAGCCCCCCGCCACTCCGGCCGCTAGGGGCGCCGCCGGTCATTCAGGCGGGAGAAGGAGCAGGGCCCTCCTAGCCCCTGATGACCTTCGAAGGCCCCCGCGCCAAAACGGTTGGGCCCACGCTCCCACTCCTCAGCACCCTCAGCTCGGCCTACCCCTCTGCTCGCCGCACATCCAGCAGGTCGGGCTTGCCGGCCTCCCGGGGGCTAACACTAACTCTAGGTGGGCTCCTGAGAGGCCCCACCCAAGGGGCCTGGCGCCTCAACGCCAGAGATTGGGGACCCGAGTCCCAGCGCCGGACTCACCCTGCAGCCCCCCGCCACCTAGGCCGCTAGGGGGCCCGCCGGTCATTCAGGGCGTGAGAATGGGCAGGGCCCTCTGTGCCCCAGGGAACCTTCGATGCCCCCCCCCCCCCGGTCCAAAATGTTTGGGCTCAGGCTCCAGCTCGCCAGCGCCCTCACTCCGCCCGCCCCTCCACTCGCTGCACAGCGGGCATTTCGGGCCGGCCGGCATCCTTCTCGCTAACCCTAACCCTAGGTCAGTCCCCGAGAGAACCCTGACAAGGGGCCTGGGGATGCAACGCTGGGGATTGGGGACCCCCGAGCCCCAGGGCCAGACAAACACTGCTGCCGTCCACCACCTGGGCCACTAGGGGCGCTGTCTCTCATTCAGGGCTGGAGAAGGGGCAGGGCCCTCTGAGGCCCCGCGGACCTTCGATGGCCCCCCGCCCCAAAGCGCTTGGGCCCACGTTCCCACTCCTCAGCGCCCTCAGCTCTCCTGCTCCTCCGCTCGCTGCACATCCAGCAGATCGGGCTTGCCGGACTCCTGGGGGCTAACCCGAGCTCTAGGTGGGCTCCTGAGGGGCCCCATTCAAGGGGCCTGGCGCCCTAACGCCGGGGATTGGGAAACTCCGAACCCCAACACTTGACTCACCCTGCAGCCCACCGCCACCTGGGCCGTAGGGGCGCCACCGGTCATTCAGGGCAGGAGAACGGGTAGGACCCTCCGAGTCCCCGGCGAGCTTCGAAGGCCCCGTTCGCCAAAACACTTAGGCCCATGCTCCCTCTCTCCAGCGCCCTCCCCTCGGCCCCACCCCCCCGCTCGCCACACCTCCGGTGGATCCTGCCTGCCGGCGTCCTGGGGGCTAATCCTAACCCTAGCTGGGCCCGCGAGGGGCCCCTCCCAAGGGGCCTGGCACCGCAATTCCAGGCATTGGGGACCCCCAGCCCCAGGGCAAGACCAACACTGCTGCCCCTCCACCACCTGGGCACTAGGGGCGCTGCCGCTCATTCAGGGCTGGAGAAGGGGCAGGGCCCTCTGAGCCCCCGCCGACCTTCGATGGCCCCCCGCCCCAAAGCGCTTGGGCCCACGTTCCCACCAGTCAGCGCCCTCACCTCAAGCGGCCCATCTGCTAGAAAGACATCAGGCGGATCGGACCTGCCGGCCACCTGGGGGCTAACCTGAACACTAGGTGGGTCCCCGAGGGGCCCCTCCCAAGGGGCTTGGCGACCCAACGCCGGGGATTGGGAACCACTGAATCCCAGCGTTGGAATCACCCTGCAGTCCCCCGCAACTCTGGCCGCTAGGAGCGCCGCCGGTCATTCAGGCGGGAGAAGGGGCAGGGCCCTCCTAGCCCCCGACCTCCGTCGAAGGCCCCCGCACCAAAACCTCTGGGCCCACGGTCCCGCTCGTCAGCTCCCTCCCCTCGGCCCGCCCCACCGCGAGCCACACAGCCAAGGGATTGGGCTTGCCGGACTCCTGGGGGCTAACCCAAACCCTAGGTGGGTCCCCGAGGGGCCCATCCCAAGGGGCTTGGCGCCCCTACCCCGGGGATTGGGAACCTCCGATCCCCAACGCTGGACTCAACCTGCAGCCCACCGCCACCTGGGCCGTAGGGGCGCCACCGGTCATTCAGGGCGGGAGAACGGGTAGGGCCCTCCGAGTCCCCGGCGAGCTTCGAAGGCCCCGTGCGCCAAAACACTTGGGCCCGCGCTCCCTCTCTCCAGCGCCCTCCCCTCGGGCCCACACCCTGCTCGCCACACCGCCTGTGGATCCTGCCTGCCGGCGTTCTGGGGGCTAATCCTAACCCTAGGTGGGCCCCGAGGAGCCCCTCCCAAGGGGCCTGGCACCGCAACTCCAGGCATTGGGGACCCCCAGCCCCAGGGCAAGACCAACACTGCTGCCCCTCCACCACCTGGGCACTAGGGGCACTGCCGCTCATTCAGGGCTGGAGAAGGGGAAGGGCCCTCTGAGCCCCCGCCGACCTTCGATGGCCCCCCGCCCCAAAGCTCTTGGGCTCACGTTCCCACCCGTCAGCGCCCTCGCCTCAAGCGGCCCCTCCGCTCGGAAGACAGCAGGCGGATCGGACCTGCCGGCCACCTGGGGGTAACCTTAACCCTAGGGCGGTCCCCGAGGGGCCCCTCCCAAGGGGCCTTACGCAGCCACGCCGGGGATCCTGGACGTCTTAGCCTCAGGGCCGGACTCGCCCTGCAGCCCCATGGCACCTGGGCTGCTAGGGGCACCGCCGGTCATTCAGGCGGGAGAAGGGGCAGGGCCCTCCGAGCCCCCGACCTCCTTCGAAGGACCCCGCGCCAAAACCTGCGGGCCCCCGGTCCCGCTCGCCAGCTCCCTCCCCTCGGCCCGCACCACCGTGAGCCACACAGCCAGGTGATTGGGCCTGAAGGCCTCCTGGGGGCTAACCCAAACCCTAGGTGGGTCCCTGAGGGGCCCATCCCAAGGGGCTTGGCGCCTCAACGCCGGAGATTGGGGACCCGAGACCCAGCGCTGGACTCACCCTGCAGCCCCCCGCCACCTGGGCCGCTAGGGGGCCCGCCGATCATTCAGGGCGTGAGAAGGGGCAGGGCCCTCTGTGCCCCAGGCAACCTTCGAAGCCCCCCCACCCCCGCTCCAAAATGTTTGGGCCCAGGCTCCAGCTCGCCAGCGCCCTCACTCCGGCCGCCCCTCCACTCGCTGCACAGCGGGCATTTCGGGCCTGCCGGCATCCTTCTTGCTAACCCTAACCCTAGGTCAGTCCCCGAGAGGCCCCTGAAAAGGGGCCTGGGGCTGCAACGCTGGGGATTGGGGACCCCTGAGCCCCAGGGCCCGACGAACACTGCTGCCGTCCACCACCTGGGCCACTAGGGGCGCTGTCTCTCATTCAGGGCTGGAGAAGGGGCTGGGCCCTCCGAGCCCCCCGCGGACCTTCGATGGCCCCCCGCCCCAAAGCGCTTGGGCCCACGTTCCCACTCCTCAGCGCCCTCAGCTCGCCTGCCCCTCCGCTTGCTGCACATCCAGCAGATCGGGCTTCCCGGACTCCTGGGGCCTAACCCGAGCTCTAGGTGGGCTCCTGAGGGGCCCCATCCAAGGGGCCTGGCGCCCTAACGCTGGGGATTGGGAACCTCCGAACCCCAGCACTTGACTCACCCTGCAGCACACCGCCACCTGGGCCGTAGGGGCGCCACCGGTCATTCAGGGCAGGAGAACGGGTAGGGCCCTCCGAGTCCCCGGCAAGCATCGAAGGCCCCGTGCGCCAAAACACTTGGGCCCGCGCTCCCTCTCTCCAGCGCCCTCCCCTCGGCCCCACCCCCCCGCTCGCCACACCGCCTGTGGATCCTGCCTGCTGGCGTTCTGGGGGCTAATCCTAACCCCAGGTGGGCCCCCGAGGGGCCCCTCCCAAGGGGCCTGGCACCGCAACTCCAGGCACTGGGGACCCCCAGCCCCAGGGCAAGACTAACACTGCTGCCCCTCCACCACCTGGGCACTAGGGGCGCTGCCGCTCATTCAGGGCTGGAGAAGGGGCAGGGCCCTCTGAGCCCCCGCCGACCTTCGATGGCCCCCCGCCCCAAAGCGCTTGGGCCCACGTTCCCACCAGTCAGCGCCCTCACCTCAAGCGGCCCCTCCGCTCGAAAGACAGCAGGCCGATCGGACCTGCCGGCCACCTGGGGGTAACCTTAATCCTAGGGCGGTCCCGAGGGGCCCCTCCCAAGGGGACTTGCGCAGCCACGCCAGGGATCCTGGCGGTCTTAGCCCCAGGGCCGGACTCACCCTGCAGCCCCCTGGCACCCGGGCTGCTAGGGGCACCGCCGGTCATTCAGGCGGGAGAAGGGGCAGGGCCGTCCGAGCCCCTGACCTCCTTCGAAGGACCCCGCGCCAAAACCTGCGGGCCCCCGGTCCCCCTCGCCAGCTCCCTCCCCTCGGCCCGCCACACCGCGAGTCACACAGCCAGGGGATTGGGCCTGAATGCCTCCTGGGGGCTAACCCAAACCCTAGGTGGGTCCCAGAGGGGCCCATCCAAAGGGGCTTGGCGCCCCAACGCGGGCGACTGGGAACCTCCAAACCCCAGCGCTGGACTCACCCTGCAGCTCCCCGCCACCGGGGCCGCTAGGGGCGCCGCCGGTCATTCAGGCGGGAGAAGGGGCAGGGCCCTCCGAGCCCCCACCGACCTTCGATGGCCCCCCCCGCCCCAAAGCGCTTGGGCCCACGTTCCCACTAGTCAGCGCCCTCACCTCAACCCGCCCCTCCGCTCGAAACACAGCAGGCGGATTGGACCTGCCGGCCTCCTGGGGGCTAACCTGAACCCTAGGTGGGTCCCCGAGGGGCCCCTCCCAAGGGGCTTGGCGACCCAACGCCGGGGATTGGGAACCACTGAACTCCAGCGGTGGAATCACCCTGCAGCCCCCCGCCACTCCGGCCGCTAGGGGCGCCGCCGGTCATTCAGGCGGGAGAAGGAGCAGGGCCCTCCTAGCCCCTGATGACCTTCGAAGGCCCCCGCGCCAAAACGGTTGGGCCCACGCTCCCACTCCTCAGCACCCTCAGCTCGGCCTACCCCTCTGCTCGCCGCACATCCAGCAGGTCGGGCTTGCCGGCCTCCCGGGGGCTAACACTAACTCTAGGTGGGCTCCTGAGAGGCCCCACCCAAGGGGCCTGGCGCCTCAACGCCAGAGATTGGGGACCCGAGTCCCAGCGCCGGACTCACCCTGCAGCCCCCCGCCACCTAGGCCGCTAGGGGGCCTGCCGGTCATTCAGGGCGTGAGAATGGGCAGGGCCCTCTGTGCCCCAGGGAACCTTCGATGCCCCCCCCCCCGTCCAAAATGTTTGGGCTCAGGCTCCAGCTCGCCAGCGCCCTCACTCCGCCCGCCCCTCCACTCGCTGCACAGTGGGCATTTCGGGCCGGCCGGCATCCTTCTTGCTAACCCTAACCCTAGGTCAGTCCCCGAGAGAACCCTGACAAGGGGCCTGGGGATGCAACGCTGGGGATTGGGGACCCCCGAGCCCCAGGGCCAGACAAACACTGCTGCCGTCCACCACCTGGGCCACTAGGGGCGCTGTCTCTCATTCAGGGCTGGAGAAGGGGCAGGGCCCTCTGAGGCCCCGCGGACCTTCGATGGCCCCCCGCCCCAAAGCGCTTGGGCCCACGTTCCCACTCCTCAGCGCCCTCAGCTCTCCTGCTCCTCCGCTCGCTGCACATCCAGCAGATCGGGCTTGCCGGACTCCTGGGGGCTAACCCGAGCTCTAGGCGGGCTCCTGAGGGGCCCCATTCAAGGGGCCTGGCGCCCTAACGCCGGGGATTGGGGAAACTCCGAACCCCAACACTTGACTCACCCTGCAGCCCACCGCCACCTGGGCCGTAGGGGCGCCACCGGTCATTCAGGGCAGGAGAATGGGTAGCGCCCTCCGAGTCCCCGGCGAGCTTCGAAGGCCCCGTTCACCAAAACACTTAGGCCCATGCTCCCTCTCTCCAGCGCCCTCCCCTCGGCCCCACCCCCCCGCTCGCCACACCTCCGGTGGATCCTGCCTGCCGGCGTCCTGGGGGCTAATCCTAACCCTAGCTGGGCCCCCGAGGGGCCCCTCCCAAGGGGCCTGGCACCGCAATTCCAGGCATTGGGGACCCCCAGCCCCAGGGCAAGACTAACACTGCTGCCCCTCCACCACCTGGGCACTAGGGGCGCTGCCGCTCATTCAGGGCTGGAGAAGGGGCAGGGCCCTCTGAGCCCCCGCCGACCTTCGATGGCCCCCCGCCCCAAAGCGCTTGGGCCCACGTTCCCACCAGTCAGCGCCCTCACCTCAAGCGGCCCATCTGCTAGAAAGACATCAGGCGGATCGGACCTGCCGGCCACCTGGGGGCTAACCTGAACACTAGGTGGGTCCCCGAGGGGCCCCTCCCAAGGGGCTTGGCGACCCAACGCCGGGGATTGGGAACCACTGAATCCCAGCGTTGGAATCACCCTGCAGTCCCCCGCAACTCTGGCCGCTAGGAGCGCCGCCGGTCATTCAGGCGGGAGAAGGGGCAGGGCCCTCCTAGCCCCCGACCTCCGTCGAAGGCCCCCGCACCAAAACCTCTGGGCCCACGGTCCCGCTCGTCAGCTCCCTCCCCTCGGCCCGCCCGACCGCGAGCCACACAGCCAAGGGATTGGGCTTGCCGGACTCCTGGGGGCTAACCCAAACCCTAGGTGGGTCCCCGAGGGGCCCATCCCAAGGGGCTTGGCGCCCCTACCCCGGGGATTGGGAACCTCCGATCCCCAACGCTGGACTCAACCTGCAGCCCACCGCCACCTGGGCCGTAGGGGCGCCACCGGTCATTCAGGGCGGGAGAACGGGTAGGGCCCTCCGAGTCCCCGGCGAGCTTCGAAGGCCCCGTGCGCCAAAACACTTGGGCCCGCGCTCCCTCTCTCCAGCGCCCTCCCCTCGGGCCCACACCCTGCTCGCCACACCGCCTGTGGATCCTGCCTGCCGGCGTTCTGGGGGCTAATCCTAACCCTAGGTGGGCCCCGAGGAGCCCCTCCCAAGGGGCCTGGCACCGCAACTCCAGGCATTGGGGACCCCCAGCCCCAGGGCAAGACCAACACTGCTGCCCCTCCACCACCTGGGCACTAGGGGCACTGCCGCTCATTCAGGGCTGGAGAAGGGGAAGGGCCCTCTGAGCCCCCGCCGACCTTCGATGGCCCCCCGCCCCAAAGCTCTTGGGCTCACGTTCCCACCCGTCAGCGCCCTCGCCTCAAGCGGCCCCTCCGCTCGGAAGACAGCAGGCGGATCGGACCTGCCGGCCACCTGGGGGTAACCTTAACCCTAGGGCGGTCCCCGAGGGGCCCCTCCCAAGGGGCCTTACGCAGCCACGCCGGGGATCCTGGACGTCTTAGCCTCAGGGCCGGACTCGCCCTGCAGCCCCATGGCACCTGGGCTGCTAGGGGCACCGCCGGTCATTCAGGCGGGAGAAGGGGCAGGGCCCTCCGAGCCCCCGACCTCCTTCGAAGGACCCCGCGCCAAAACCTGCGGGCCCCCGGTCCCGCTCGCCAGCTCCCTCCCCTCGGCCCGCACCACCGTGAGCCACACAGCCAGGTGATTGGGCCTGAAGGCCTCCTGGGGGCTAACCCAAACCCTAGGTGGGTCCCTGAGGGGCCCATCCCAAGGGGCTTGGCGCCTCAACGCCGGAGATTGGGGACCCGAGACCCAGCGCTGGACTCACCCTGCAGCCCCCCGCCACCTGGGCCGCTAGGGGGCCCGCCGATCATTCAGGGCGTGAGAAGGGGCAGGGCCCTCTGTGCCCCAGGCAACCTTCGAAGCCCCCCCACCCCCGCTCCAAAATGTTTGGGCCCAGGCTCCAGCTCGCCAGCGCCCTCACTCCGGCCGCCCCTCCACTCGCTGCACAGCGGGCATTTCGGGCCTGCCGGCATCCTTCTTGCTAACCCTAACCCTAGGTCAGTCCCCGAGAGGCCCCTGAAAAGGGGCCTGGGGCTGCAACGCTGGGGATTGGGGACCCCTGAGCCCCAGGGCCCGACGAACACTGCTGCCGTCCACCACCTGGGCCACTAGGGGCGCTGTCTCTCATTCAGGGCTGGAGAAGGGGCTGGGCCCTCCGAGCCCCCCGCGGACCTTCGATGGCCCCCCGCCCCAAAGCGCTTGGGCCCACGTTCCCACTCCTCAGCGCCCTCAGCTCGCCTGCCCCTCCGCTTGCTGCACATCCAGCAGATCGGGCTTCCCGGACTCCTGGGGCCTAACCCGAGCTCTAGGTGGGCTCCTGAGGGGCCCCATCCAAGGGGCCTGGCGCCCTAACGCTGGGGATTGGGAACCTCCGAACCCCAGCACTTGACTCACCCTGCAGCACACCGCCACCTGGGCCGTAGGGGCGCCACCGGTCATTCAGGGCAGGAGAACGGGTAGGGCCCTCCGAGTCCCCGGCAAGCATCGAAGGCCCCGTGCGCCAAAACACTTGGGCCCGCGCTCCCTCTCTCCAGCGCCCTCCCCTCGGCCCCACCCCCCCGCTCGCCACACCGCCTGTGGATCCTGCCTGCTGGCGTTCTGGGGGCTAATCCTAACCCCAGGTGGGCCCCCGAGGGGCCCCTCCCAAGGGGCCTGGCACCGCAACTCCAGGCACTGGGGACCCCCAGCCCCAGGGCAAGACTAACACTGCTGCCCCTCCACCACCTGGGCACTAGGGGCGCTGCCGCTCATTCAGGGCTGGAGAAGGGGCAGGGCCCTCTGAGCCCCCGCCGACCTTCGATGGCCCCCCGCCCCAAAGCGCTTGGGCCCACGTTCCCACCAGTCAGCGCCCTCACCTCAAGCGGCCCCTCCGCTCGAAAGACAGCAGGCCGATCGGACCTGCCGGCCACCTGGGGGTAACCTTAATCCTAGGGCGGTCCCCGAGGGGCCCCTCCCAAGGGGACTTGCGCAGCCACGCCAGGGATCCTGGCGGTCTTAGCCCCAGGGCCGGACTCACCCTGCAGCCCCCTGGCACCCGGGCTGCTAGGGGCACCGCCGGTCATTCAGGCGGGAGAAGGGGCAGGGCCGTCCGAGCCCCTGACCTCCTTCGAAGGACCCCGCGCCAAAACCTGCGGGCCCCCGGTCCCCCTCGCCAGCTCCCTCCCCTCGGCCCGCCACACCGCGAGTCACACAGCCAGGGGATTGGGCCTGAATGCCTCCTGGGGGCTAACCCAAACCCTAGGTGGGTCCCAGAGGGGCCCATCCAAAGGGGCTTGGCGCCCCAACGCGGGCGACTGGGAACCTCCAAACCCCAGCGCTGGACTCACCCTGCAGCTCCCCGCCACCGGGGCCGCTAGGGGCGCCGCCGGTCATTCAGGCGGGAGAAGGGGCAGGGCCCTCCGAGCCCCCACCGACCTTCGATGGCCCCCCCGCCCCAAAGCGCTTGGGCCCACGTTCCCACTAGTCAGCGCCCTCACCTCAACCCGCCCCTCCGCTCGAAACACAGCAGGCGGATTGGACCTGCCGGCCTCCTGGGGGCTAACCTGAACCCTAGGTGGGTCCCCGAGGGGCCCCTCCCAAGGGGCTTGGCGACCCAACGCCGGGGATTGGGAACCACTGAACTCCAGCGGTGGAATCACCCTGCAGCCCCCCGCCACTCCGGCCGCTAGGGGCGCCGCCGGTCATTCAGGCGGGAGAAGGAGCAGGGCCCTCCTAGCCCCTGATGACCTTCGAAGGCCCCCGCGCCAAAACGGTTGGGCCCACGCTCCCACTCCTCAGCACCCTCAGCTCGGCCTACCCCTCTGCTCGCCGCACATCCAGCAGGTCGGGCTTGCCGGCCTCCCGGGGGCTAACACTAACTCTAGGTGGGCTCCTGAGGGGCCCCACCCAAGGGGCCTGGCGCCTCAACGCCAGAGATTGGGGACCCGAGTCCCAGCGCCGGACTCACCCTGCAGCCCCCCGCCACCTAGGCCGCTAGGGGGCCCGCCGGTCATTCAGGGCGTGAGAATGGGCAGGGCCCTCTGTGCCCCAGGGAACCTTCGATGCCCCCCCCCCCCCCCCCCGGTCCAAAATGTTTGGGCTCAGGCTCCAGCTCGCCAGCGCCCTCACTCCGCCCGCCCCTCCACTCGCTGCACAGCGGGCATTTCGGGCCGGCCGGCATCCTTCTCGCTAACCCTAACCCTAGGTCAGTCCCCGAGAGAACCCTGACAAGGGGCCTGGGGATGCAACGCTGGGGATTGGGGACCCCCGAGCCCCAGGGCCAGACAAACACTGCTGCCGTCCACCACCTGGGCCACTAGGGGCGCTGTCTCTCATTCAGGGCTGGAGAAGGGGCAGGGCCCTCTGAGGCCCCGCGGACCTTCGATGGCCCCCCGCCCCAAAGCGCTTGGGCCCACGTTCCCACTCCTCAGCGCCCTCAGCTCGCCTGCTCCTCCGCTCGCTGCACATCCAGCAGATCGGGCTTGCCGGACTCCTGGGGGCTAACCCGAGCTCTAGGTGGGCTCCTGAGGGGCCCCATTCAAGGGGCCTGGCGCCCTAACGCCGGGGATTGGGAAACTCCGAACCCCAACACTTGACTCACCCTGCAGCCCACCGCCACCTGGGCCGTAGGGGCGCCACCGGTCATTCAGGGCAGGAGAACGGGTAGGGCCCTCCGAGTCCCCGGCGAGCTTCGAAGGCCCCGTTCGCCAAAACACTTAGGCCCATGCTCCCTCTCTCCAGCGCCCTCCCCTCGGCCCCACCCCCCCGCTCGCCACACCTCCGGTGGATCCTGCCTGCCGGCGTCCTGGGGGCTAATCCTAACCCTAGCTGGGCCCCCGAGGGGCCCCTCCCAAGGGGCCTGGCACCGCAATTCCAGGCATTGGGGACCCCCAGCCCCAGGGCAAGACTAACACTGCTGCCCCTCCACCACCTGGGCACTAGGGGCGCTGCCGCTCATTCAGGGCTGGAGAAGGGGCAGGGCCCTCTGAGCCCCCGCCGACCTTCGATGGCCCCCCGCCCCAAAGCGCTTGGGCCCACGTTCCCACCAGTCAGCGCCCTCACCTCAAGCGGCCCATCTGCTAGAAAGACATCAGGCGGATCGGACCTGCCGGCCACCTGGGGGCTAACCTGAACACTAGGTGGGTCCCCGAGGGGCCCCTCCCAAGGGGCTTGGCGACCCAACGCCGGGGATTGGGAACCACTGAATCCCAGCGTTGGAATCACCCTGCAGTCCCCCGCAACTCTGGCCGCTAGGAGCGCCGCCGGTCATTCAGGCGGGAGAAGGGGCAGGGCCCTCCTAGCCCCCGACCTCCGTCGAAGGCCCCCGCACCAAAACCTCTGGGCCCACGGTCCCGCTCGTCAGCTCCCTCCCCTCGGCCCGCCCCACCGCGAGCCACACAGCCAAGGGATTGGGCTTGCCGGACTCCTGGGGGCTAACCCAAACCCTAGGTGGGTCCCCGAGGGGCCCATCCCAAGGGGCTTGGCGCCCCTACCCCGGGGATTGGGAACCTCCGATCCCCAACGCTGGACTCAACCTGCAGCCCACCGCCACCTGGGCCGTAGGGGCGCCACCGGTCATTCAGGGCGGGAGAACGGGTAGGGCCCTCCGAGTCCCCGGCGAGCTTCGAAGGCCCCGTGCGCCAAAACACTTGGGCCCGCGCTCCCTCTCTCCAGCGCCCTCCCCTCGGGCCCACACCCTGCTCGCCACACCGCCTGTGGATCCTGCCTGCCGGCGTTCTGGGGGCTAATCCTAACCCTAGGTGGGCCCCGAGGAGCCCCTCCCAAGGGGCCTGGCACCGCAACTCCAGGCATTGGGGACCCCCAGCCCCAGGGCAAGACCAACACTGCTGCCCCTCCACCACCTGGGCACTAGGGGCACTGCCGCTCATTCAGGGCTGGAGAAGGGGAAGGGCCCTCTGAGCCCCCGCCGACCTTCGATGGCCCCCCGCCCCAAAGCTCTTGGGCTCACGTTCCCACCCGTCAGCGCCCTCGCCTCAAGCGGCCCCTCCGCTCGGAAGACAGCAGGCGGATCGGACCTGCCGGCCACCTGGGGGTAACCTTAACCCTAGGGCGGTCCCCGAGGGGCCCCTCCCAAGGGGCCTTACGCAGCCACGCCGGGGATCCTGGACGTCTTAGCCTCAGGGCCGGACTCGCCCTGCAGCCCCATGGCACCTGGGCTGCTAGGGGCACCGCCGGTCATTCAGGCGGGAGAAGGGGCAGGGCCCTCCGAGCCCCCGACCTCCTTCGAAGGACCCCGCGCCAAAACCTGCGGGCCCCCGGTCCCGCTCGCCAGCTCCCTCCCCTCGGCCCGCACCACCGTGAGCCACACAGCCAGGTGATTGGGCCTGAAGGCCTCCTGGGGGCTAACCCAAACCCTAGGTGGGTCCCTGAGGGGCCCATCCCAAGGGGCTTGGCGCCTCAACGCCGGAGATTGGGGACCCGAGACCCAGCGCTGGACTCACCCTGCAGCCCCCCGCCACCTGGGCCGCTAGGGGGCCCGCCGATCATTCAGGGCGTGAGAAGGGGCAGGGCCCTCTGTGCCCCAGGCAACCTTCGAAGCCCCCCCACCCCCGCTCCAAAATGTTTGGGCCCAGGCTCCAGCTCGCCAGCGCCCTCACTCCGGCCGCCCCTCCACTCGCTGCACAGCGGGCATTTCGGGCCTGCCGGCATCCTTCTTGCTAACCCTAACCCTAGGTCAGTCCCCGAGAGGCCCCTGAAAAGGGGCCTGGGGCTGCAACGCTGGGGATTGGGGACCCCTGAGCCCCAGGGCCCGACGAACACTGCTGCCGTCCACCACCTGGGCCACTAGGGGCGCTGTCTCTCATTCAGGGCTGGAGAAGGGGCTGGGCCCTCCGAGCCCCCCGCGGACCTTCGATGGCCCCCCGCCCCAAAGCGCTTGGGCCCACGTTCCCACTCCTCAGCGCCCTCAGCTCGCCTGCCCCTCCGCTTGCTGCACATCCAGCAGATCGGGCTTCCCGGACTCCTGGGGCCTAACCCGAGCTCTAGGTGGGCTCCTGAGGGGCCCCATCCAAGGGGCCTGGCGCCCTAACGCTGGGGATTGGGAACCTCCGAACCCCAGCACTTGACTCACCCTGCAGCACACCGCCACCTGGGCCGTAGGGGCGCCACCGGTCATTCAGGGCAGGAGAACGGGTAGGGCCCTCCGAGTCCCCGGCAAGCATCGAAGGCCCCGTGCGCCAAAACACTTGGGCCCGCGCTCCCTCTCTCCAGCGCCCTCCCCTCGGCCCCACCCCCCCGCTCGCCACACCGCCTGTGGATCCTGCCTGCTGGCGTTCTGGGGGCTAATCCTAACCCCAGGTGGGCCCCCGAGGGGCCCGTCCCAAGGGGCCTGGCACCGCAACTCCAGGCACTGGGGACCCCCAGCCCCAGGGCAAGACTAACACTGCTGCCCCTCCACCACCTGGGCACTAGGGGCGCTGCCGCTCATTCAGGGCTGGAGAAGGGGCAGGGCCCTCTGAGCCCCCGCCGACCTTCGATGGCCCCCCGCCCCAAAGCGCTTGGGCCCACGTTCCCACCAGTCAGCGCCCTCACCTCAAGCGGCCCCTCCGCTCGAAAGACAGCAGGCCGATCGGACCTGCCGGCCACCTGGGGGTAACCTTAATCCTAGGGCGGTCCCCGAGGGGCCCCTCCCAAGGGGACTTGCGCAGCCACGCCAGGGATCCTGGCGGTCTTAGCCCCAGGGCCGGACTCACCCTGCAGCCCCCTGGCACCCGGGCTGCTAGGGGCACCGCCGGTCATTCAGGTGGGAGAAGGGGCAGGGCCGTCCGAGCCCCTGACCTCCTTCGAAGGACCCCGCGCCAAAACCTGCGGGCCCCCGGTCCCCCTCGCCAGCTCCCTCCCCTCGGCCCGCCACACCGCGAGTCACACAGCCAGGGGATTGGGCCTGAATGCCTCCTGGGGGCTAACCCAAACCCTAGGTGGGTCCCAGAGGGGCCCATCCAAAGGGGCTTGGCGCCCCAACGCGGGCGACTGGGAACCTCCAAACCCCAGCGCTGGACTCACCCTGCAGCTCCCCGCCACCGGGGCCGCTAGGGGCGCCGCCGGTCATTCAGGCGGGAGAAGGGGCAGGGCCCTCCGAGCCCCCACCGACCTTCGATGGCCCCCCCGCCCCAAAGCGCTTGGGCCCACGTTCCCACTAGTCAGCGCCCTCACCTCAACCCGCCCCTCCGCTCGAAACACAGCAGGCGGATTGGACCTGCCGGCCTCCTGGGGGCTAACCTGAACCCTAGGTGGGTCCCCGAGGGGCCCCTCCCAAGGGGCTTGGCGACCCAACGCCGGGGATTGGGAACCACTGAACTCCAGCGGTGGAATCACCCTGCAGCCCCCCGCCACTCCGGCCGCTAGGGGCGCCGCCGGTCATTCAGGCGGGAGAAGGAGCAGGGCCCTCCTAGCCCCTGATGACCTTCGAAGGCCCCCGCGCCAAAACGGTTGGGCCCACGCTCCCACTCCTCAGCACCCTCAGCTCGGCCTACCCCTCTGCTCGCCGCACATCCAGCAGGTCGGGCTTGCCGGCCTCCCGGGGGCTAACACTAACTCTAGGTGGGCTCCTGAGAGGCCCCACCCAAGGGGCCTGGCGCCTCAACGCCAGAGATTGGGGACCCGAGTCCCAGCGCCGGACTCACCCTGCAGCCCCCCGCCACCTAGGCCGCTAGGGGGCCCGCCGGTCATTCAGGGCGTGAGAATGGGCAGGGCCCTCTGTGCCCCAGGGAACCTTCGATGCCCCCCCCCCCCGTCCAAAATGTTTGGGCTCAGGCTCCAGCTCGCCAGCGCCCTCACTCCGCCCGCCCCTCCACTCGCTGCACAGCGGGCATTTCGGGCCGGCCGGCATCCTTCTTGCTAACCCTAACCCTAGGTCAGTCCCCGAGAGAACCCTGACAAGGGGCCTGGGGATGCAACGCTGGGGATTGGGGACCCCCGAGCCCCAGGGCCAGACAAACACTGCTGCCGTCCACCACCTGGGCCACTAGGGGCGCTGTCTCTCATTCAGGGCTGGAGAAGGGGCAGGGCCCTCTGAGGCCCCGCGGACCTTCGATGGCCCCCCGCCCCAAAGCGCTTGGGCCCACGTTCCCACTCCTCAGCGCCCTCAGCTCTCCTGCTCCTCCGCTCGCTGCACATCCAGCAGATCGGGCTTGCCGGACTCCTGGGGGCTAACCCGAGCTCTAGGTGGGCTCCTGAGGGGCCCCATTCAAGGGGCCTGGCGCCCTAACGCCGGGGATTGGGAAACTCCGAACCCCAACACTTGACTCACCCTGCAGCCCACCGCCACCTGGGCCGTAGGGGCGCCACCGGTCATTCAGGGCAGGAGAATGGGTAGCGCCCTCCGAGTCCCCGGCGAGCTTCGAAGGCCCCGTTCGCCAAAACACTTAGGCCCATGCTCCCTCTCTCCAGCGCCCTCCCCTCGGCCCCACCCCCCCGCTCGCCACACCTCCGGTGGATCCTGCCTGCCGGCGTCCTGGGGGCTAATCCTAACCCTAGCTGGGCCCTCGAGGGGCCCCTCCCAAGGGGCCTGGCACGGCAATTCCAGGCATTGGGGACCCCCAGCCCCAGGGCAAGACTAACACTGCTGCCCCTCCACCACCTGGGCACTAGGGGCGCTGCCGCTCATTCAGGGCTGGAGAAGGGGCAGGGCCCTCTGAGCCCCCGCCGACCTTCGATGGCCCCCCGCCCCAAAGCGCTTGGGCCCACGTTCCCACCAGTCAGCGCCCTCACCTCAAGCGGCCCATCTGCTAGAAAGACATCAGGCGGATCGGACCTGCCGGCCACCTGGGGGCTAACCTGAACACTAGGTGGGTCCCCGAGGGGCCCCTCCCAAGGGGCTTGGCGACCCAACGCCGGGGATTGGGAACCACTGAATCCCAGCGTTGGAATCACCCTGCAGTCCCCCGCAACTCTGGCCGCTAGGAGCGCCGCCGGTCATTCAGGCGGGAGAAGGGGCAGGGCCCTCCTAGCCCCCGACCTCCGTCGAAGGCCCCCGCACCAAAACCTCTGGGCCCACGGTCCCGCTCGTCAGCTCCCTCCCCTCGGCCCGCCCCACCGCGAGCCACACAGCCAAGGGATTGGGCTTGCCGGACTCCTGGGGGCTAACCCAAACCCTAGGTGGGTCCCCGAGGGGCCCATCCCAAGGGGCTTGGCGCCCCTACCCCGGGGATTGGGAACCTCCGATCCCCAACGCTGGACTCAACCTGCAGCCCACCGCCACCTGGGCTGTAGGGGCGCCACCGGTCATTCAGGGCAGGAGAACGGGTAGGGCCCTCCGAGTCCCAGGCAAGCATCGAAGGCCCCGTGCGCCAAAACACTTGGGCCCGCGCTCCCTCTCTCCAGCGCCCTCCCCTCGGCCCCACCCCCCCGCTCGCCACACCGCCTGTGGATCCTGCCTGCTGGCGTTCTGGGGGCTAATCCTAACCCTAGCTGGGCCCCCGAGGGGCCCCTCCCAAGGGGCCTGGCACCGCAACTCCAGGCACTGGGGACCCCCAGCCCCAGGGCAAGACTAACACTGCTGCCCCTCCACCACCTGGGCACTAGGGGCGCTGCCGCTCATTCAGGGCTGGAGAAGGGGCAGGGCCCTCTGAGCCCCCGCCGACCTTCGATGGCCCCCCGCCCCAAAGCGCTTGGGCCCACGTTCCCACCAGTCAGCGCCCTCACCTCAAGCGGCCCCTCCGCTCGAAAGACAGCAGGCCGATCGGACCTGCCGGCCACCTGGGGGTAACCTTAATCCTAGGGCGGTCCCCGAGGGGCCCCTCCCAAGGGGACTTGCGCAGCCACGCCAGGGATCCTGGCGGTCTTAGCCCCAGGGCCGGACTCACCCTGCAGCCCCCTGGCACCCGGGCTGCTAGGGGCACCGCCGGTCATTCAGGCGGGAGAAGGGGCAGGGCCGTCCGAGCCCCTGACCTCCTTCGAAGGACCCCGCGCCAAAACCTGCGGGCCCCCGGTCCCCCTCGCCAGCTCCCTCCCCTCGGCCCGCCACACCGCGAGTCACACAGCCAGGGGATTGGGCCTGAATGCCTCCTGGGGGCTAACCCAAACCCTAGGTGGGTCCCAGAGGGGCCCATCCAAAGGGGCTTGGCGCCCCAACGCGGGCGACTGGGAACCTCCAAACCCCAGCGCTGGACTCACCCTGCAGCTCCCCGCCACCGGGGCCGCTAGGGGCGCCGCCGGTCATTCAGGCGGGAGAAGGGGCAGGGCCCTCCGAGCCCCCACCGACCTTCTATGGCCCCCCCGCCCCAAAGCGCTTGGGCCCACGTTCCCACTAGTCAGCGCCCTCACCTCAACCCGCCCCTCCGCTCGAAACACAGCAGGCGGATTGGACCTGCCGGCCTCCTGGGGGCTAACCTGAACCCTAGGTGGGTCCCCGAGGGGCCCCTCCCAAGGGGCTTGGCGACCCAACGCCGGGGATTGGGAACCACTGAACTCCAGCGGTGGAATCACCCTGCAGCCCCCCGCCACTCCGGCCGCTAGGGGCGCCGCCGGTCATTCAGGCGGGAGAAGGAGCAGGGCCCTCCTAGCCCCTGATGACCTTCGAAGGCCCCCGCGCCAAAACGGTTGGGCCCACGCTCCCACTCCTCAGCACCCTCAGCTCGGCCTACCCCTCTGCTCGCCGCACATCCAGCAGGTCGGGCTTGCCGGCCTCCCGGGGGCTAACACTAACTCTAGGTGGGCTCCTGAGAGGCCCCACCCAAGGGGCCTGGCGCCTCAACGCCAGAGATTGGGGACCCGAGTCCCAGCGCCGGACTCACCCTGCAGCCCCCCGCCACCTAGGCCGCTAGGGGGCCCGCCGGTCATTCAGGGCGTGAGAATGGGCAGGGCCCTCTGTGCCCCAGGGAACCTTCGATGCCCCCCCGCCCCGGTCCAAAATGTTTGGGCTCAGGCTCCAGCTCGCCAGCGCCCTCACTCCGCCCGCCCCTCCACTCGCTGCACAGCGGGCATTTCGGGCCGGCCGGCATCCTTCTCGCTAACCCTAACCCTAGGTCAGTCCCCGAGAGAACCCTGACAAGGGGCCTGGGGATGCAACGCTGGGGATTGGGGACCCCCGAGCCCCAGGGCCAGACAAACACTGCTGCCGTCCACCACCTGGGCCACTAGGGGCGCTGTCTCTCATTCAGGGCTGGAGAAGGGGCAGGGCCCTCTGAGGCCCCGCGGACCTTCGATGGCCCCCCGCCCCAAAGCGCTTGGGCCCACGTTCCCACTCCTCAGCGCCCTCAGCTCTCCTGCTCCTCCGCTCGCTGCACATCCAGCAGATCGGGCTTGCCGGACTCCTGGGGGCTAACCCGAGCTCTAGGTGGGCTCCTGAGGGGCCCCATTCAAGGGGCCTGGCGCCCTAACGCCGGGGATTGGGAAACTCCGAACCCCAGCACTTGACTCACCCTGCAGCCCACCGCCACCTGGGCCGTAGGGGCGCCACCGGTCATTCAGGGCAGGAGAATGGGTAGCGCCCTCCGAGTCCCCGGCGAGCTTCGAAGGCCCCGTTCGCCAAAACACTTAGGCCCATGCTCCCTCTCTCCAGCGCCCTCCCCTCGGCCCCACCCCCCCGCTCGCCACACCTCCGGTGGATCCTGCCTGCCGGCGTCCTGGGGGCTAATCCTAACCCTAGCTGGGCCCCCGAGGGGCCCCTCCCAAGGGGCCTGGCACCGCAATTCCAGGCATTGGGGACCCCCAGCCCCAGGGCAAGACTAACACTGCTGCCCCTCCACCACCTGGGCACTAGGGGCGCTGCCGCTCATTCAGGGCTGGAGAAGGGGCAGGGCCCTCTGAGCCCCCGCCGACCTTCGATGGCCCCCCGCCCCAAAGCGCTTGGGCCCACGTTCCCACCAGTCAGCGCCCTCACCTCAAGCGGCCCATCTGCTAGAAAGACATCAGGCGGATCGGACCTGCCGGCCACCTGGGGGCTAACCTGAACACTAGGTGGGTCCCCGAGGGGCCCCTCCCAAGGGGCTTGGCGACCCAACGCCGGGGATTGGGAACCACTGAATCCCAGCGTTGGAATCACCCTGCAGTCCCCCACAACTCTGGCCGCTAGGAGCGCCGCCGGTCATTCAGGCGGGAGAAGGGGCAGGGCCCTCCTAGCCCCCGACCTCCGTCGAAGGCCCCCGCACCAAAACCTCTGGGCCCACGGTCCCGCTCGTCAGCTCCCTCCCCTCGGCCCGCCCCACCGCGAGCCACACAGCCAAGGGATTGGGCTTGCCGGACTCCTGGGGGCTAACCCAAACCCTAGGTGGGTCCCCGAGGGGCCCATCCCAAGGGGCTTGGCGCCCCTACCCCGGGGATTGGGAACCTCCGATCCCCAACGCTGGACTCAACCTGCAGCCCACCGCCACCTGGGCCGTAGGGGCGCCACCGGTCATTCAGGGCGGGAGAACGGGTAGGGCCCTCCGAGTCCCCGGCGAGCTTCGAAGGCCCCGTGCGCCAAAACACTTGGGCCCGCGCTCCCTCTCTCCAGCGCCCTCCCCTCGGGCCCACACCCTGCTCGCCACACCGCCTGTGGATCCTGCCTGCCGGCGTTCTGGGGGCTAATCCTAACCCTAGGTGGGCCCCGAGGAGCCCCTCCCAAGGGGCCTGGCACCGCAACTCCAGGCATTGGGGACCCCCAGCCCCAGGGCAAGACCAACACTGCTGCCCCTCCACCACCTGGGCACTAGGGGCACTGCCGCTCATTCAGGGCTGGAGAAGGGGAAGGGCCCTCTGAGCCCCCGCCGACCTTCGATGGCCCCCCGCCCCAAAGCTCTTGGGCTCACGTTCCCACCCGTCAGCGCCCTCGCCTCAAGCGGCCCCTCCGCTCGGAAGACAGCAGGCGGATCGGACCTGCCGGCCACCTGGGGGTAACCTTAACCCTAGGGCGGTCCCCGAGGGGCCCCTCCCAAGGGGCCTTACGCAGCCACGCCGGGGATCCTGGACGTCTTAGCCTCAGGGCCGGACTCGCCCTGCAGCCCCATGGCACCTGGGCTGCTAGGGGCACCGCCGGTCATTCAGGCGGGAGAAAGGGCAGGGCCCTCCGAGCCCCCGACCTCCTTCGAAGGACCCCGCGCCAAAACCTGCGGGCCCCCGGTCCCGCTCGCCAGCTCCCTCCCCTCGGCCCGCACCACCGTGAGCCACACAGCCAGGTGATTGGGCCTGAAGGCCTCCTGGGGGCTAACCCAAACCCTAGGTGGGTCCCTGAGGGGCCCATCCCAAGGGGCTTGGCGCCTCAACGCCGGAGATTGGGGACCCGAGACCCAGCGCTGGACTCACCCTGCAGCCCCCCGCCACCTGGGCCGCTAGGGGGCCCGCCGATCATTCAGGGCGTGAGAAGGGGCAGGGCCCTCTGTGCCCCAGGCAACCTTCGAAGCCCCCCCACCCCCGCTCCAAAATGTTTGGGCCCAGGCTCCAGCTCGCCAGCGCCCTCACTCCGGCCGCCCCTCCACTCGCTGCACAGCGGGCATTTCGGGCCTGCCGGCATCCTTCTTGCTAACCCTAACCCTAGGTCAGTCCCCGAGAGGCCCCTGAAAAGGGGCCTGGGGCTGCAACGCTGGGGATTGGGGACCCCTGAGCCCCAGGGCCCGACGAACACTGCTGCCGTCCACCACCTGGGCCACTAGGGGCGCTGTCTCTCATTCAGGGCTGGAGAAGGGGCTGGGCCCTCCGAGCCCCCCGCGGACCTTCGATGGCCCCCCGCCCCAAAGCGCTTGGGCCCACGTTCCCACTCCTCAGCGCCCTCAGCTCGCCTGCCCCTCCGCTTGCTGCACATCCAGCAGATCGGGCTTCCCGGACTCCTGGGGCCTAACCCGAGCTCTAGGTGGGCTCCTGAGGGGCCCCATCCAAGGGGCCTGGCGCCCTAACGCTGGGGATTGGGAACCTCCGAACCCCAGCACTTGACTCACCCTGCAGCACACCGCCACCTGGGCCGTAGGGGCGCCACCGGTCATTCAGGGCAGGAGAACGGGTAGGGCCCTCCGAGTCCCCGGCAAGCATCGAAGGCCCCGTGCGCCAAAACACTTGGGCCCGCGCTCCCTCTCTCCAGCGCCCTCCCCTCGGCCCCACCCCCCCGCTCGCCACACCGCCTGTGGATCCTGCCTGCTGGCGTTCTGGGGGCTAATCCTAACCCCAGGTGGGCCCCCGAGGGGCCCCTCCCAAGGGGCCTGGCACCGCAACTCCAGGCACTGGGGACCCCCAGCCCCAGGGCAAGACTAACACTGCTGCCCCTCCACCACCTGGGCACTAGGGGCGCTGCCGCTCATTCAGGGCTGGAGAAGGGGCAGGGCCCTCTGAGCCCCCGCCGACCTTCGATGGCCCCCCGCCCCAAAGCGCTTGGGCCCACGTTCCCACCAGTCAGCGCCCTCACCTCAAGCGGCCCCTCCGCTCGAAAGACAGCAGGCCGATCGGACCTGCCGGCCACCTGGGGGTAACCTTAATCCTAGGGCGGTCCCCGAGGGGCCCCTCCCAAGGGGACTTGCGCAGCCACGCCAGGGATCCTGGCGGTCTTAGCCCCAGGGCCGGACTCACCCTGCAGCCCCCTGGCACCCGGGCTGCTAGGGGCACCGCCGGTCATTCAGGCGGGAGAAGGGGCAGGGCCGTCCGAGCCCCTGACCTCCTTCGAAGGACCCCGCGCCAAAACCTGCGGGCCCCCGGTCCCCCTCGCCAGCTCCCTCCCCTCGGCCCGCCACACCGCGAGTCACACAGCCAGGGGATTGGGCCTGAATGCCTCCTGGGGGCTAACCCAAACCCTAGGTGGGTCCCAGAGGGGCCCATCCAAAGGGGCTTGGCGCCCCAACGCGGGCGACTGGGAACCTCCAAACCCCAGCGCTGGACTCACCCTGCAGCTCCCCGCCACCGGGGCCGCTAGGGGCGCCGCCGGTCATTCAGGCGGGAGAAGGGGCAGGGCCCTCCGAGCCCCCACCGACCTTCGATGGCCCCCCCGCCCCAAAGCGCTTGGGCCCACGTTCCCACTAGTCAGCGCCCTCACCTCAACCCGCCCCTCCGCTCGAAACACAGCAGGCGGATTGGACCTGCCGGCCTCCTGGGGGCTAACCTGAACCCTAGGTGGGTCCCCGAGGGGCCCCTCCCAAGGGGCTTGGCGACCCAACGCCGGGGATTGGGAACCACTGAACTCCAGCGGTGGAATCACCCTGCAGCCCCCCGCCACTCCGGCCGCTAGGGGCGCCGCCGGTCATTCAGGCGGGAGAAGGAGCAGGGCCCTCCTAGCCCCTGATGACCTTCGAAGGCCCCCGCGCCAAAACGGTTGGGCCCACGCTCCCACTCCTCAGCACCCTCAGCTCGGCCTACCCCTCTGCTCGCCGCACATCCAGCAGGTCGGGCTTGCCGGCCTCCCGGGGGCTAACACTAACTCTAGGTGGGCTCCTGAGGGGCCCCACCCAAGGGGCCTGGCGCCTCAACGCCAGAGATTGGGGACCCGAGTCCCAGCGCCGGACTCACCCTGCAGCCCCCCGCCACCTAGGCCGCTAGGGGGCCCGCCGGTCATTCAGGGCGTGAGAATGGGCAGGGCCCTCTGTGCCCCAGGGAACCTTCGATGCCCCCCCCCCCCGGTCCAAAATGTTTGGGCTCAGGCTCCAGCTCGCCAGCGCCCTCACTCCGCCCGCCCCTCCACTCGCTGCACAGCGGGCATTTCGGGCCGGCCGGCATCCTTCTCGCTAACCCTAACCCTAGGTCAGTCCCCGAGAGAACCCTGACAAGGGGCCTGGGGATGCAACGCTGGGGATTGGGGACCCCCGAGCCCCAGGGCCAGACAAACACTGCTGCCGTCCACCACCTGGGCCACTAGGGGCGCTGTCTCTCATTCAGGGCTGGAGAAGGGGCAGGGCCCTCTGAGGCCCCGCGGACCTTCGATGGCCCCCCGCCCCAAAGCGCTTGGGCCCACGTTCCCACTCCTCAGCGCCCTCAGCTCGCCTGCTCCTCCGCTCGCTGCACATCCAGCAGATCGGGCTTGCCGGACTCCTGGGGGCTAACCCGAGCTCTAGGTGGGCTCCTGAGGGGCCCCATTCAAGGGGCCTGGCGCCCTAACGCCGGGGATTGGGAAACTCCGAACCCCAACACTTGACTCACCCTGCAGCCCACCGCCACCTGGGCCGTAGGGGCGCCACCGGTCATTCAGGGCAGGAGAACGGGTAGGGCCCTCCGAGTCCCCGGCGAGCTTCGAAGGCCCCGTTCGCCAAAACACTTAGGCCCATGCTCCCTCTCTCCAGCGCCCTCCCCTCGGCCCCACCCCCCCGCTCGCCACACCTCCGGTGGATCCTGCCTGCCGGCGTCCTGGGGGCTAATCCTAACCCTAGCTGGGCCCCCGAGGGGCCCCTCCCAAGGGGCCTGGCACCGCAATTCCAGGCATTGGGGACCCCCAGCCCCAGGGCAAGACTAACACTGCTGCCCCTCCACCACCTGGGCACTAGGGGCGCTGCCGCTCATTCAGGGCTGGAGAAGGGGCAGGGCCCTCTGAGCCCCCGCCGACCTTCGATGGCCCCCCGCCCCAAAGCGCTTGGGCCCACGTTCCCACCAGTCAGCGCCCTCACCTCAAGCGGCCCATCTGCTAGAAAGACATCAGGCGGATCGGACCTGCCGGCCACCTGGGGGCTAACCTGAACACTAGGTGGGTCCCCGAGGGGCCCCTCCCAAGGGGCTTGGCGACCCAACGCCGGGGATTGGGAACCACTGAATCCCAGCGTTGGAATCACCCTGCAGTCCCCCGCAACTCTGGCCGCTAGGAGCGCCGCCGGTCATTCAGGCGGGAGAAGGGGCAGGGCCCTCCTAGCCCCCGACCTCCGTCGAAGGCCCCCGCACCAAAACCTCTGGGCCCACGGTCCCGCTCGTCAGCTCCCTCCCCTCGGCCCGCCCCACCGCGAGCCACACAGCCAAGGGATTGGGCTTGCCGGACTCCTGGGGGCTAACCCAAACCCTAGGTGGGTCCCCGAGGGGCCCATCCCAAGGGGCTTGGCGCCCCTACCCCGGGGATTGGGAACCTCCGATCCCCAACGCTGGACTCAACCTGCAGCCCACCGCCACCTGGGCCGTAGGGGCGCCACCGGTCATTCAGGGCGGGAGAACGGGTAGGGCCCTCCGAGTCCCCGGCGAGCTTCGAAGGCCCCGTGCGCCAAAACACTTGGGCCCGCGCTCCCTCTCTCCAGCGCCCTCCCCTCGGGCCCACACCCTGCTCGCCACACCGCCTGTGGATCCTGCCTGCCGGCGTTCTGGGGGCTAATCCTAACCCTAGGTGGGCCCCGAGGAGCCCCTCCCAAGGGGCCTGGCACCGCAACTCCAGGCATTGGGGACCCCCAGCCCCAGGGCAAGACCAACACTGCTGCCCCTCCACCACCTGGGCACTAGGGGCACTGCCGCTCATTCAGGGCTGGAGAAGGGGAAGGGCCCTCTGAGCCCCCGCCGACCTTCGATGGCCCCCCGCCCCAAAGCTCTTGGGCTCACGTTCCCACCCGTCAGCGCCCTCGCCTCAAGCGGCCCCTCCGCTCGGAAGACAGCAGGCGGATCGGACCTGCCGGCCACCTGGGGGTAACCTTAACCCTAGGGCGGTCCCCGAGGGGCCCCTCCCAAGGGGCCTTACGCAGCCACGCCGGGGATCCTGGACGTCTTAGCCTCAGGGCCGGACTCGCCCTGCAGCCCCATGGCACCTGGGCTGCTAGGGGCACCGCCGGTCATTCAGGCGGGAGAAGGGGCAGGGCCCTCCGAGCCCCCGACCTCCTTCGAAGGACCCCGCGCCAAAACCTGCGGGCCCCCGGTCCCGCTCGCCAGCTCCCTCCCCTCGGCCCGCACCACCGTGAGCCACACAGCCAGGTGATTGGGCCTGAAGGCCTCCTGGGGGCTAACCCAAACCCTAGGTGGGTCCCTGAGGGGCCCATCCCAAGGGGCTTGGCGCCTCAACGCCGGAGATTGGGGACCCGAGACCCAGCGCTGGACTCACCCTGCAGCCCCCCGCCACCTGGGCCGCTAGGGGGCCCGCCGATCATTCAGGGCGTGAGAAGGGGCAGGGCCCTCTGTGCCCCAGGCAACCTTCGAAGCCCCCCCACCCCCGCTCCAAAATGTTTGGGCCCAGGCTCCAGCTCGCCAGCGCCCTCACTCCGGCCGCCCCTCCACTCGCTGCACAGCGGGCATTTCGGGCCTGCCGGCATCCTTCTTGCTAACCCTAACCCTAGGTCAGTCCCCGAGAGGCCCCTGAAAAGGGGCCTGGGGCTGCAACGCTGGGGATTGGGGACCCCTGAGCCCCAGGGCCCGACGAACACTGCTGCCGTCCACCACCTGGGCCACTAGGGGCGCTGTCTCTCATTCAGGGCTGGAGAAGGGGCTGGGCCCTCCGAGCCCCCCGCGGACCTTCGATGGCCCCCCGCCCCAAAGCGCTTGGGCCCACGTTCCCACTCCTCAGCGCCCTCAGCTCGCCTGCCCCTCCGCTTGCTGCACATCCAGCAGATCGGGCTTCCCGGACTCCTGGGGCCTAACCCGAGCTCTAGGTGGGCTCCTGAGGGGCCCCATCCAAGGGGCCTGGCGCCCTAACGCTGGGGATTGGGAACCTCCGAACCCCAGCACTTGACTCACCCTGCAGCACACCGCCACCTGGGCCGTAGGGGCGCCACCGGTCATTCAGGGCAGGAGAACGGGTAGGGCCCTCCGAGTCCCCGGCAAGCATCGAAGGCCCCGTGCGCCAAAACACTTGGGCCCGCGCTCCCTCTCTCCAGCGCCCTCCCCTCGGCCCCACCCCCCCGCTCGCCACACCGCCTGTGGATCCTGCCTGCTGGCGTTCTGGGGGCTAATCCTAACCCCAGGTGGGCCCCCGAGGGGCCCCTCCCAAGGGGCCTGGCACCGCAACTCCAGGCACTGGGGACCCCCAGCCCCAGGGCAAGACTAACACTGCTGCCCCTCCACCACCTGGGCACTAGGGGCGCTGCCGCTCATTCAGGGCTGGAGAAGGGGCAGGGCCCTCTGAGCCCCCGCCGACCTTCGATGGCCCCCCGCCCCAAAGCGCTTGGGCCCACGTTCCCACCAGTCAGCGCCCTCACCTCAAGCGGCCCCTCCGCTCGAAAGACAGCAGGCCGATCGGACCTGCCGGCCACCTGGGGGTAACCTTAATCCTAGGGCGGTCCCCGAGGGGCCCCTCCCAAGGGGACTTGCGCAGCCACGCCAGGGATCCTGGCGGTCTTAGCCCCAGGGCCGGACTCACCCTGCAGCCCCCTGGCACCCGGGCTGCTAGGGGCACCGCCGGTCATTCAGGTGGGAGAAGGGGCAGGGCCGTCCGAGCCCCTGACCTCCTTCGAAGGACCCCGCGCCAAAACCTGCGGGCCCCCGGTCCCCCTCGCCAGCTCCCTCCCCTCGGCCCGCCACACCGCGAGTCACACAGCCAGGGGATTGGGCCTGAATGCCTCCTGGGGGCTAACCCAAACCCTAGGTGGGTCCCAGAGGGGCCCATCCAAAGGGGCTTGGCGCCCCAACGCGGGCGACTGGGAACCTCCAAACCCCAGCGCTGGACTCACCCTGCAGCTCCCCGCCACCGGGGCCGCTAGGGGCGCCGCCGGTCATTCAGGCGGGAGAAGGGGCAGGGCCCTCCGAGCCCCCACCGACCTTCGATGGCCCCCCCGCCCCAAAGCGCTTGGGCCCACGTTCCCACTAGTCAGCGCCCTCACCTCAACCCGCCCCTCCGCTCGAAACACAGCAGGCGGATTGGACCTGCCGGCCTCCTGGGGGCTAACCTGAACCCTAGGTGGGTCCCCGAGGGGCCCCTCCCAAGGGGCTTGGCGACCCAACGCCGGGGATTGGGAACCACTGAACTCCAGCGGTGGAATCACCCTGCAGCCCCCCGCCACTCCGGCCGCTAGGGGCGCCGCCGGTCATTCAGGCGGGAGAAGGAGCAGGGCCCTCCTAGCCCCTGATGACCTTCGAAGGCCCCCGCGCCAAAACGGTTGGGCCCACGCTCCCACTCCTCAGCACCCTCAGCTCGGCCTACCCCTCTGCTCGCCGCACATCCAGCAGGTCGGGCTTGCCGGCCTCCCGGGGGCTAACACTAACTCTAGGTGGGCTCCTGAGAGGCCCCACCCAAGGGGCCTGGCGCCTCAACGCCAGAGATTGGGGACCCGAGTCCCAGCGCCGGACTCACCCTGCAGCCCCCCGCCACCTAGGCCGCTAGGGGGCCCGCCGGTCATTCAGGGCGTGAGAATGGGCAGGGCCCTCTGTGCCCCAGGGAACCTTCGATGCCCCCCCCCCCCGTCCAAAATGTTTGGGCTCAGGCTCCAGCTCGCCAGCGCCCTCACTCCGCCCGCCCCTCCACTCGCTGCACAGCGGGCATTTCGGGCCGGCCGGCATCCTTCTTGCTAACCCTAACCCTAGGTCAGTCCCCGAGAGAACCCTGACAAGGGGCCTGGGGATGCAACGCTGGGGATTGGGGACCCCCGAGCCCCAGGGCCAGACAAACACTGCTGCCGTCCACCACCTGGGCCACTAGGGGCGCTGTCTCTCATTCAGGGCTGGAGAAGGGGCAGGGCCCTCTGAGGCCCCGCGGACCTTCGATGGCCCCCCGCCCCAAAGCGCTTGGGCCCACGTTCCCACTCCTCAGCGCCCTCAGCTCTCCTGCTCCTCCGCTCGCTGCACATCCAGCAGATCGGGCTTGCCGGACTCCTGGGGGCTAACCCGAGCTCTAGGTGGGCTCCTGAGGGGCCCCATTCAAGGGGCCTGGCGCCCTAACGCCGGGGATTGGGAAACTCCGAACCCCAACACTTGACTCACCCTGCAGCCCACCGCCACCTGGGCCGTAGGGGCGCCACCGGTCATTCAGGGCAGGAGAATGGGTAGCGCCCTCCGAGTCCCCGGCGAGCTTCGAAGGCCCCGTTCGCCAAAACACTTAGGCCCATGCTCCCTCTCTCCAGCGCCCTCCCCTCGGCCCCACCCACCCGCTCGCCACACCTCCGGTGGATCCTGCCTGCCGGCGTCCTGGGGGCTAATCCTAACCCTAGCTGGGCCCTCGAGGGGCCCCTCCCAAGGGGCCTGGCACGGCAATTCCAGGCATTGGGGACCCCCAGCCCCAGGGCAAGACTAACACTGCTGCCCCTCCACCACCTGGGCACTAGGGGCGCTGCCGCTCATTCAGGGCTGGAGAAGGGGCAGGGCCCTCTGAGCCCCCGCCGACCTTCGATGGCCCCCCGCCCCAAAGCGCTTGGGCCCACGTTCCCACCAGTCAGCGCCCTCACCTCAAGCGGCCCATCTGCTAGAAAGACATCAGGCGGATCGGACCTGCCGGCCACCTGGGGGCTAACCTGAACACTAGGTGGGTCCCCGAGGGGCCCCTCCCAAGGGGCTTGACGACCCAACGCCGGGGATTGGGAACCACTGAATCCCAGCGTTGGAATCACCCTGCAGTCCCCCGCAACTCTGGCCGCTAGGAGCGCCGCCGGTCATTCAGGCGGGAGAAGGGGCAGGGCCCTCCTAGCCCCCGACCTCCGTCGAAGGCCCCCGCACCAAAACCTCTGGGCCCACGGTCCCGCTCGTCAGCTCCCTCCCCTCGGCCCGCCCCACCGCGAGCCACACAGCCAAGGGATTGGGCTTGCCGGACTCCTGGGGGCTAACCCAAACCCTAGGTGGGTCCCCGAGGGGCCCATCCCAAGGGGCTTGGCGCCCCTACCCCGGGGATTGGGAACCTCCGATCCCCAACGCTGGACTCAACCTGCAGCCCACCGCCACCTGGGCCGTAGGGGCGCCACCGGTCATTCAGGGCGGGAGAACGGGTAGGGCCCTCCGAGTCCCCGGCGAGCTTCGAAGGCCCCGTGCGCCAAAACACTTGGGCCCGCGCTCCCTCTCTCCAGCGCCCTCCCCTCGGGCCCACACCCTGCTCGCCACACCGCCTGTGGATCCTGCCTGCCGGCGTTCTGGGGGCTAATCCTAACCCTAGGTGGGCCCCGAGGAGCCCCTCCCAAGGGGCCTGGCACCGCAACTCCAGGCATTGGGGACCCCCAGCCCCAGGGCAAGACCAACACTGCTGCCCCTCCACCACCTGGGCACTAGGGGCACTGCCGCTCATTCAGGGCTGGAGAAGGGGAAGGGCCCTCTGAGCCCCCGCCGACCTTCGATGGCCCCCCGCCCCAAAGCTCTTGGGCTCACGTTCCCACCCGTCAGCGCCCTCGCCTCAAGCGGCCCCTCCGCTCGGAAGACAGCAGGCGGATCGGACCTGCCGGCCACCTGGGGGTAACCTTAACCCTAGGGCGGTCCCCGAGGGGCCCCTCCCAAGGGGCCTTACGCAGCCACGCCGGGGATCCTGGACGTCTTAGCCTCAGGGCCGGACTCGCCCTGCAGCCCCATGGCACCTGGGCTGCTAGGGGCACCGCCGGTCATTCAGGCGGGAGAAGGGGCAGGGCCCTCCGAGCCCCCGACCTCCTTCGAAGGACCCCGCGCCAAAACCTGCGGGCCCCCGGTCCCGCTCGCCAGCTCCCTCCCCTCGGCCCGCACCACCGTGAGCCACACAGCCAGGTGATTGGGCCTGAAGGCCTCCTGGGGGCTAACCCAAACCCTAGGTGGGTCCCTGAGGGGCCCATCCCAAGGGGCTTGGCGCCTCAACGCCGGAGATTGGGGACCCGAGACCCAGCGCTGGACTCACCCTGCAGCCCCCCGCCACCTGGGCCGCTAGGGGGCCCGCCGATCATTCAGGGCGTGAGAAGGGGCAGGGCCCTCTGTGCCCCAGGCAACCTTCGAAGCCCCCCCACCCCCGCTCCAAAATGTTTGGGCCCAGGCTCCAGCTCGCCAGCGCCCTCACTCCGGCCGCCCCTCCACTCGCTGCACAGCGGGCATTTCGGGCCTGCCGGCATCCTTCTTGCTAACCCTAACCCTAGGTCAGTCCCCGAGAGGCCCCTGAAAAGGGGCCTGGGGCTGCAACGCTGGGGATTGGGGACCCCTGAGCCCCAGGGCCCGACGAACACTGCTGCCGTCCACCACCTGGGCCACTAGGGGCGCTGTCTCTCATTCAGGGCTGGAGAAGGGGCTGGGCCCTCCGAGCCCCCCGCGGACCTTCGATGGCCCCCCGCCCCAAAGCGCTTGGGCCCACGTTCCCACTCCTCAGCGCCCTCAGCTCGCCTGCCCCTCCGCTTGCTGCACATCCAGCAGATCGGGCTTCCCGGACTCCTGGGGCCTAACCCGAGCTCTAGGTGGGCTCCTGAGGGGCCCCATCCAAGGGGCCTGGCGCCCTAACGCTGGGGATTGGGAACCTCCGAACCCCAGCACTTGACTCACCCTGCAGCACACCGCCACCTGGGCCGTAGGGGCGCCACCGGTCATTCAGGGCAGGAGAACGGGTAGGGCCCTCCGAGTCCCCGGCAAGCATCGAAGGCCCCGTGCGCCAAAACACTTGGGCCCGCGCTCCCTCTCTCCAGCGCCCTCCCCTCGGCCCCACCCCCCCGCTCGCCACACCGCCTGTGGATCCTGCCTGCTGGCGTTCTGGGGGCTAATCCTAACCCCAGGTGGGCCCCCGAGGGGCCCCTCCCAAGGGGCCTGGCACCGCAACTCCAGGCACTGGGGACCCCCAGCCCCAGGGCAAGACTAACACTGCTGCCCCTCCACCACCTGGGCACTAGGGGCGCTGCCGCTCATTCAGGGCTGGAGAAGGGGCAGGGCCCTCTGAGCCCCCGCCGACCTTCGATGGCCCCCCGCCCCAAAGCGCTTGGGCCCACGTTCCCACCAGTCAGCGCCCTCACCTCAAGCGGCCCCTCCGCTCGAAAGACAGCAGGCCGATCGGACCTGCCGGCCACCTGGGGGTAACCTTAATCCTAGGGCGGTCCCCGAGGGGCCCCTCCCAAGGGGACTTGCGCAGCCACGCCAGGGATCCTGGCGGTCTTAGCCCCAGGGCCGGACTCACCCTGCAGCCCCCTGGCACCCGGGCTGCTAGGGGCACCGCCGGTCATTCAGGTGGGAGAAGGGGCAGGGCCGTCCGAGCCCCTGACCTCCTTCGAAGGACCCCGCGCCAACACCTGCGGGCCCCCGGTCCCCCTCGCCAGCTCCCTCCCCTCGGCCCGCCACACCGCGAGTCACACAGCCAGGGGATTGGGCCTGAATGCCTCCTGGGGGCTAACCCAAACCCTAGGTGGGTCCCAGAGGGGCCCATCCAAAGGGGCTTGGCGCCCCAACGCGGGCGACTGGGAACCTCCAAACCCCAGCGCTGGACTCACCCTGCAGCTCCCCGCCACCGGGGCCGCTAGGGGCGCCGCCGGTCATTCAGGCGGGAGAAGGGGCAGGGCCCTCCGAGCCCCCACCGACCTTCGATGGCCCCCCCGCCCCAAAGCGCTTGGGCCCACGTTCCCACTAGTCAGCGCCCTCACCTCAACCCGCCCCTCCGCTCGAAACACAGCAGGCGGATTGGACCTGCCGGCCTCCTGGGGGCTAACCTGAACCCTAGGTGGGTCCCCGAGGGGCCCCTCCCAAGGGGCTTGGCGACCCAACGCCGGGGATTGGGAACCACTGAACTCCAGCGGTGGAATCACCCTGCAGCCCCCCGCCACTCCGGCCGCTAGGGGCGCCGCCGGTCATTCAGGCGGGAGAAGGAGCAGGGCCCTCCTAGCCCCTGATGACCTTCGAAGGCCCCCGCGCCAAAACGGTTGGGCCCACGCTCCCACTCCTCAGCACCCTCAGCTCGGCCTACCCCTCTGCTCGCCGCACATCCAGCAGGTCGGGCTTGCCGGCCTCCCGGGGGCTAACACTAACTCTAGGTGGGCTCCTGAGAGGCCCCACCCAAGGGGCCTGGCGCCTCAACGCCAGAGATTGGGGACCCGAGTCCCAGCGCCGGACTCACCCTGCAGCCCCCCGCCACCTAGGCCGCTAGGGGGCCCGCCGGTCATTCAGGGCGTGAGAATGGGCAGGGCCCTCTGTGCCCCAGGGAACCTTCGATGCCCCCCCCCCCCCCGTCCAAAATGTTTGGGCTCAGGCTCCAGCTCGCCAGCGCCCTCACTCCGCCCGCCCCTCCACTCGCTGCACAGCGGGCATTTCGGGCCGGCCGGCATCCTTCTTGCTAACCCTAACCCTAGGTCAGTCCCCGAGAGAACCCTGACAAGGGGCCTGGGGATGCAACGCTGGGGATTGGGGACCCCCGAGCCCCAGGGCCAGACAAACACTGCTGCCGTCCACCACCTGGGCCACTAGGGGCGCTGTCTCTCATTCAGGGCTGGAGAAGGGGCAGGGCCCTCTGAGGCCCCGCGGACCTTCGATGGCCCCCCGCCCCAAAGCGCTTGGGCCCACGTTCCCACTCCTCAGCGCCCTCAGCTCTCCTGCTCCTCCGCTCGCTGCACATCCAGCAGATCGGGCTTGCCGGACTCCTGGGGGCTAACCCGAGCTCTAGGTGGGCTCCTGAGGGGCCCCATTCAAGGGGCCTGGCGCCCTAACGCCGGGGATTGGGAAACTCCGAACCCCAACACTTGACTCACCCTGCAGCCCACCGCCACCTGGGCCGTAGGGGCGCCACCGGTCATTCAGGGCAGGAGAATGGGTAGCGCCCTCCGAGTCCCCGGCGAGCTTCGAAGGCCCCGTTCGCCAAAACACTTAGGCCCATGCTCCCTCTCTCCAGCGCCCTCCCCTCGGCCCCACCCCCCCGCTCGCCACACCTCCGGTGGATCCTGCCTGCTGGCGTCCTGGGGGCTAATCCTAACCCTAGCTGGGCCCTCGAGGGGCCCCTCCCAAGGGGCCTGGCACGGCAATTCCAGGCATTGGGGACCCCCAGCCCCAGGGCAAGACTAACACTGCTGCCCCTCCACCACCTGGGCACTAGGGGCGCTGCCGCTCATTCAGGGCTGGAGAAGGGGCAGGGCCCTCTGAGCCCCCGCCGACCTTCGATGGCCCCCCGCCCCAAAGCGCTTGGGCCCACGTTCCCACCAGTCAGCGCCCTCACCTCAAGCGGCCCATCTGCTAGAAAGACATCAGGCGGATCGGACCTGCCGGCCACCTGGGGGCTAACCTGAACACTAGGTGGGTCCCCGAGGGGCCCCTCCCAAGGGGCTTGGCGACCCAACGCCGGGGATTGGGAACCACTGAATCCCAGCGTTGGAATCACCCTGCAGTCCCCCGCAACTCTGGCCGCTAGGAGCGCCGCCGGTCATTCAGGCGGGAGAAGGGGCAGGGCCCTCCTAGCCCCCGACCTCCGTCGAAGGCCCCCGCACCAAAACCTCTGGGCCCACGGTCCCGCTCGTCAGCTCCCTCCCCTCGGCCCGCCCCACCGCGAGCCACACAGCCAAGGGATTGGGCTTGCCGGACTCCTGGGGGCTAACCCAAACCCTAGGTGGGTCCCCGAGGGGCCCATCCCAAGGGGCTTGGCGCCCCTACCCCGGGGATTGGGAACCTCCGATCCCCAACGCTGGACTCAACCTGCAGCCCACCGCCACCTGGGCTGTAGGGGCGCCACCGGTCATTCAGGGCAGGAGAACGGGTAGGGCCCTCCGAGTCCCAGGCAAGCATCGAAGGCCCCGTGCGCCAAAACACTTGGGCCCGCGCTCCCTCTCTCCAGCGCCCTCCCCTCGGCCCCACCCCCCCGCTCGCCACACCGCCTGTGGATCCTGCCTGCTGGCGTTCTGGGGGCTAATCCTAACCCTAGCTGGGCCCCCGAGGGGCCCCTCCCAAGGGGCCTGGCACCGCAACTCCAGGCACTGGGGACCCCCAGCCCCAGGGCAAGACTAACACTGCTGCCCCTCCACCACCTGGGCACTAGGGGCGCTGCCGCTCATTCAGGGCTGGAGAAGGGGCAGGGCCCTCTGAGCCCCCGCCGACCTTCGATGGCCCCCCGCCCCAAAGCGCTTGGGCCCACGTTCCCACCAGTCAGCGCCCTCACCTCAAGCGGCCCCTCCGCTCGAAAGACAGCAGGCCGATCGGACCTGCCGGCCACCTGGGGGTAACCTTAATCCTAGGGCGGTCCCCGAGGGGCCCCTCCCAAGGGGACTTGCGCAGCCACGCCAGGGATCCTGGCGGTCTTAGCCCCAGGGCCGGACTCACCCTGCAGCCCCCTGGCACCCGGGCTGCTAGGGGCACCGCCGGTCATTCAGGCGGGAGAAGGGGCAGGGCCGTCCGAGCCCCTGACCTCCTTCGAAGGACCCCGCGCCAAAACCTGCGGGCCCCCGGTCCCCCTCGCCAGCTCCCTCCCCTCGGCCCGCCACACCGCGAGTCACACAGCCAGGGGATTGGGCCTGAATGCCTCCTGGGGGCTAACCCAAACCCTAGGTGGGTCCCAGAGGGGCCCATCCAAAGGGGCTTGGCGCCCCAACGCGGGCGACTGGGAACCTCCAAACCCCAGCGCTGGACTCACCCTGCAGCTCCCCGCCACCGGGGCCGCTAGGGGCGCCGCCGGTCATTCAGGCGGGAGAAGGGGCAGGGCCCTCCGAGCCCCCACCGACCTTCTATGGCCCCCCCGCCCCAAAGCGCTTGGGCCCACGTTCCCACTAGTCAGCGCCCTCACCTCAACCCGCCCCTCCGCTCGAAACACAGCAGGCGGATTGGACCTGCCGGCCTCCTGGGGGCTAACCTGAACCCTAGGTGGGTCCCCGAGGGGCCCCTCCCAAGGGGCTTGGCGACCCAACGCCGGGGATTGGGAACCACTGAACTCCAGCGGTGGAATCACCCTGCAGCCCCCCGCCACTCCGGCCGCTAGGGGCGCCGCCGGTCATTCAGGCGGGAGAAGGAGCAGGGCCCTCCTAGCCCCTGATGACCTTCGAAGGCCCCCGCGCCAAAACGGTTGGGCCCACGCTCCCACTCCTCAGCACCCTCAGCTCGGCCTACCCCTCTGCTCGCCGCACATCCAGCAGGTCGGGCTTGCCGGCCTCCCGGGGGCTAACACTAACTCTAGGTGGGCTCCTGAGAGGCCCCACCCAAGGGGCCTGGCGCCTCAACGCCAGAGATTGGGGACCCGAGTCCCAGCGCCGGACTCACCCTGCAGCCCCCCGCCACCTAGGCCGCTAGGGGGCCCGCCGGTCATTCAGGGCGTGAGAATGGGCAGGGCCCTCTGTGCCCCAGGGAACCTTCGATGCCCCCCCCCCCCGGTCCAAAATGTTTGGGCTCAGGCTCCAGCTCGCCAGCGCCCTCACTCCGCCCGCCCCTCCACTCGCTGCACAGCGGGCATTTCGGGCCGGCCGGCATCCTTCTCGCTAACCCTAACCCTAGGTCAGTCCCCGAGAGAACCCTGACAAGGGGCCTGGGGATGCAACGCTGGGGATTGGGGACCCCCGAGCCCCAGGGCCAGACAAACACTGCTGCCGTCCACCACCTGGGCCACTAGGGGCGCTGTCTCTCATTCAGGGCTGGAGAAGGGGCAGGGCCCTCTGAGGCCCCGCGGACCTTCGATGGCCCCCCGCCCCAAAGCGCTTGGGCCCACGTTCCCACTCCTCAGCGCCCTCAGCTCTCCTGCTCCTCC
>NW_028273785.1:0-63715 GCF_024610735.1 Ursus americanus | reverse complement strand
CAAATGTATTTTGACTATCTGTTTCCTAGGAACCCTCTTTTATTAGAAAGGGAAGGTGAGATTCACTCTGTGCCTGTTTGTAACATCTAATTTGTTCCTTCGTCTAACAGTGTTTATTCAATTGGGCCTAAGATATGGTTGAGTGGCCAGCATCTAGAGTTAGGTGGCTTTTTTTCATCTGATACAGACTTGGATGATGTCATTTGACAAAGGTGATGTTTCATCATTGATTAGTTTATTCACCAGAAGAGTTAAAATTAGGGTGGAGGGAAAATTCAAAATTATCCAAATGGGCCTGTTCCTGTTTAAAAGTTGAGCTTGACTTTCTAGTTTTACTATTATCTCGATATTTTGAGGTGCCATATTCTGTCTGTAGTTTCTTTGGTGGTGGAGTCAGAAGGAGAGTCTGGGAATTCTTTTGGATAGTGGCATGCTGGTGGCTTCAAGGGGCTTGGCGTCAGGAGCCTTGGGGTGAATTCTGCAACTGCTTGCCTGACCCTGGGTGCATCTCGCAGAGGTTTTGTTTCCTCTTATGAAATTGCCAGCAGATAATGTTCTGCTTAAAGGGGAACCCTCCCATCCTGTTGGTGGGAATGCAGAGTGGTGCAGACAGTCTGGGAAACAGTGTGGGGGTTCCTCAAAAAGTTAAACATTGAGCAACCACATGATCCAGCAATTGCTCTCCTAGGTGCTTACCCAAAAGATACAAAAATGCACATTCGAAGGGGGTACATGCACCATGATGTTTATAGCAACAATGTCCACAGTAGCCAAACTATGGAGAGAATCCCAAAGTCCATGCACTGATGAATGGATAAAGCAGATGTGGGATACGTATATATATGTATATATGTATATGTGTGTGTATATATATATATATATATATATGGGAATATGACCCAGCTTCAAAAAGAATGAAATCTTACCATTTGCAAGGATGTGGATGGATCTAGAGTGTATTAAGCTAAGCAAAATTAGTGAGGAAAGACAAATATCCTATGCTCTCACGCTTGTGGAATTTCAGAAAGAAAACAGATGAACAGAGTTGAGGGGTGATGAGAAAGGCAAACAAGGAAATAGACTCAACCTTGGAGAACAAACTGAGTGTTGCTGCAGGACAGGGGCGTGGGGGGAAGAGTTAAATGGGTGAGGGGTATTAAGGAGGGCGCTTGTGATGAGCACTGGGTACTGTATGCAGGTGAGGAATCACTAAATCCTACCCCTGAAGCGAATATTCCATGGCATGTGAACTAACTGGAATTTAAGTAAAAGAAGAAAGGAAAAAGTGTTCTGCTTCATGAAGAGTGAGGTAAAATTGTAGTGATTTGGGCTGTACTGTTCTATAGATGATAGTTGTAAAACACCCTGTTGTAAGATACACTAGTTTCTTATCACATAAGGAGTCCTCAGAAAGCTGCAATGAAAGATTCAGATCTCAGAGCATGTTCATGTTCCACTGATATGTTACAGTTTGCACAGGTAGGACAGAAGGAGAGAAAGGCAACAGAAGGGGAAAGTAGGTGTGAACCTTTCATTAGTTAGCATTATAGCTTTCTCATGAAAGCCTTGCGCCAGTGTGATTTTGCAAGAAGAGGGGGAATCCGGGAGCTTTGCAGGAGACGGGGGAGTTCCAGGTCTGGGTAAAGCTGACAGGGGTCCCAGAGGAGAGCTGAATGCATTCTGCAGCAGGGTGTGGGCAGGGTGGGCTCCAGGGGTGGCTGTGGGTCTCCTGTGTGAGAGTTGTGACAGGTGAGGGCTGTGTGCAAGTTCCTGGCTGAGGACAAGTGAGGCACAGGTGGAGAGCTGGCAGAAAACCTTTTTCTGGGCCTCCAGCCTCACCCAACACACACAGCCTCACCTTCTGTCCCTGTCACTCCAATTCAGACTTCTCAGAAGGCGAGTGAGAACACATCAAGAGCATTCTAAACAGAAGGGAAAGCATGTGCAAAGGCTCTGGGGCAGGAGAATTCCAGATATGTCCAGGAGCAGCAAGAAGGCCCTGTGGCCACAGGGGACAGCTTAGGACATGACCTCAGGGAGGTGACAGAGGGCGACAGAAAGCCATTCCAGGGCTATAACCCCATGAGACCCTGTTTCACTAGGCCATCGTGGCTACAGCGTTGAGAACAGATGACAGAGGGTTGAAGATGGCAAGGCAGGTCAATGACGAAGCTTTTCCAGGAACTCAGGCACTGTGGACCAGACAGGTGGCCTTGGATGGAGTGGTTAGACCTATTCTGGGTCCATTTTGAAGATGGAGCTCACAGGATTTGCTGATGAGTTAGCTATTAGGAGCAGGAGAACGGAGGAATTGGGGTAACTCCCAGCTGTTGTGGGTTGTCCTGATCGAGGGGAAGGAGAGGGTTTCTGGGGTAAGGAGGTAGTCCGTGTTCCGCATGCTGAGGAAGGTGCCTTTCCCGGTGGATCTGCTGAGGTTTGTGTCTGGGAGAACCTTTCACATCTCCTCCCTCAGCAATGCTCAAGTACAAGTATCCCCCAGCTTTTAAACGTTCACAGTAAGACACTTGGCTTTCTTGAAAGAACTACGTTATTACCCAGCTTCAGTGAGAGGAAGAGACCTAAAGAGGATTTCCCTCTTATGAAAAAAGGTGAACAGTGAGAATCGCGTTCAGCATCTGTTTTGGGGAGAAGCACGACAGAGGTGGCGTGCACCCCAACCAGCTCCTTCCGCTGGGAACCGCTCTCCGCGTCCAGCCACCAGCACTTTGAATTGTGTCTGTGAGCCTCTGCTGTGCTTTATCTTCATTTATGCTGGGCCTCCGTTAGAAACTTGTGTCCTGAGGCCTAAGAAAAGCCAAAGAGAAGGAATCTTGGAGTCTGAGCACACTGTCCAATTTTTCCGTGTAAATGAACGGTCATCCCTTCTTTACACCATTTCTGCTGTGCAAGGTTTCTCAGAAGCCCTGTACTTTCAAAGAGCAGGGAAACCTATACCCCATGCTGCGGGGTTAGTTTTAGTCTCCATGCTGGACGGAACATTTCATGACTGTCGGATTTTCTCACTCAAACATTGAGACTTGGACCACCTTCACCCGTTTCTACCACCCCATCCCCGAATCTGGCACCTACCAATCTGCTCTCAGTATCTATGTGTTCAGTATTTGTTTATTCCACGTGGAATGTACATGAGAGCATCTGGTATTTGTCTTTCTGTGTCTGAGTTACTTGGCATAAGGCCCCCAAGGTCTGTGTTTCCATGTCTGGTTATTGTGAATAATGCTGCAGTGAACGTGGGAGTGCATCTGTCTTTTTGAGGCAGTATTTTTGTGTTCTCCAAATCAATACTCAGTAGAGCCATTACTGGGTCATGTGGTAGTTGTATTTATTTTTTCAGGAACCTCCATACCGTTTGTCACAGTGGCTGCACCAATTTCCATTCCCACCAACAGCGCACAGTGTCTCCTCGTCTGCACGCCCTTGACCCCACCTGGTGTCTGTCTCTGGGACAATTGCTGTTCCAACAGTTGTGAGGGGATAGCCGATTGTGGGTTTGACTGATGTTTCCCTGACGATGCTCAGTGATGTCGAACAACTTTTTCTGTCTGTTGGCACCTGTGTGCCATCTTTGGACAGTATCTATTCACATATTCACCCCATTTTTTATACAGTTTTTTTTTGTTTTGATTTGTATGAGTGTTGTGTGCATTTTGGATATTAGCCTCTTCTCACACATATGATTCGCAGATATTTTTTTCTTATTGGGTCAGTGGCCTTTTAAGTTTTTGATGGTTTCTTTTGCCGTGTGGAAGATTTCAGTTTGATGTTGTTCCACTTGTTTATTTTTGCTTTTGTTGCCTTTGCATTTGGTGTCCGATCTGAAGACTCTTTGCCAAAACCAATGTCGAGAGACTTAGTACCTGTGTCTTCTTGGAGGTTTATGGATTCGGGTCTTATGTTCAAATCATTCATCCATTAAAAATTTTGTGTGTGGTGTAAGAAAGTGACCCAGTTATATTCTTCTGCATTTAGTGTCCAGTTTGCCTGTTACCGCTCACTGAAGAGACAGTCCTTCCCTCATGGCATATCTTCTGCTGCTGTGTCGTAAGTTAGGGTCATCTACGTGTGGGTAAGTTTCTGAGCTTTCTGTTCTGTTCCACTGACCTGGTGTCTGTGTTTCTGCCAGTACCATCCTGTTTAGATGACAACAGCTTTGTAATCTAGCTTGAAATCCAGGAGTGTGTTGACTGCACCTTTCTTTCTCCAGGTTGCTTTGGGTATTTGGGGTCTTTTGTGATTCCATACAAGTTTGAGGACTGTTTTCTATTTCCTCGAATAATGCCACTGGAATTCAGATGGGGATTTCATCACATCTGTCGATTGCTTTGGGTACGATGGACATGTTCACATAATTAACTCTTCCAGTTAAGGAGCATGGCGTATGCTTCCATTTGTTTGTGTTGCCTTCCAAATCTTTGACCCATACATTCTGCCCCCCTCGACACACATGTTTTTCATTTCTTTTCTGCCATGTGTTGAGTGTACTATGTCTTTCTCATTGTTGGTTACTTTTATTCCTAGATTTTTTTTTTTTGATGCAATTGTAAATGGCATTGCTTTTTTAATTTCTCTTTGCGAAAGTGTGTCATCAGTATACAGAAATGCAAGAAGTTGGGTCATCTGGGTGGCTCCATAGGTGAAGCGTCTGCCTTCTGCTCAGGTCAGAGTTCTGGGATCGAGCCCCGTGTTGGGCTCCCCGCTTAGCGAGGGTCTGCTTCTCCGTCTTTCTGACACTCCCCCGGCTCGTGCTTTTTCTCTTCCTGTCAAATAAATAAATAAAATCTGAAAAAAAATAAAGACAACAGGTCTCTGTATATTGACTTTATATCCTGCAGCTTTCTTGAATTTGTTTATTCTAACAGTTTTTTGTTTTTTTTGTGTGTGGAATCTTTTGGGATTTCATGTCATTTGCAAATAGTGACCGTTTTCCTGTATGGATTTCATATCTTTCTCTTTTTTTAAAATGATGTTAGTCACCCTACAGTACTTCATTTGTTTTTGATGTAGTGTTCCAGGATTCATTGTTTGCATATAACACCTAGTGCTCATTATGACATGTGCCCTCCTTAATACCCATCACCAGGATAACCCATTCCCCTACCCCTCCCTTTCTGCAACCTTCAGTTTGTTTCCCAGTGTCAATAGTCTCTCATGGTTCATCTCCCCCTCTCATTCCCCACCTTCACTTTTCCCTTCCTTCTCCTAATGTCCTCCATGCTATTCCTTCCATTCCACATAGGAGTGAAACCATATGATAACTGTCTTTCTCTGCTTGACTTAATTTCACTTAGCATAATCCCCTCCTGGTCCATCCACGTTGGTGCAAATGGTGGGTATTCATCCTTTCTGATGACTGAGTAATATTCCATTGTATAGATGAACCACATCTTCTTTGTCCATTCATCTGCTGAAGGACATCTTGGCTCCTTCCACAGTTTGGCTATTAGGGACATTGCTGCTATGAACATTGGGATACAGGTGCCCCTTCTTTTCATTACTCTGTGTCTATGGGGTAAATACCCAGTAGTGCAATTGGTGGGTCGTAGGATAGCTCTGTGTTCAACGTCTTGAGGAATCTCCATATTGTTTTCAAAAGTGGCTGTACCAGCTTGAATTCTCACGAGTAGTGGTAGAGGGCTCCCCTTTCTCCACATCCTCTCTGACTTTTTTTTATTTCCTGTCTTGTTAATTTCTTCTCAAGATTTTATTTATTTATTCCACAGAGATAGAGACAGCCAGCGAGAGAGGGAACACAAGCAGGGGGAGTGGGAGAGGAAGAAGCAGGCTCATAGCGGAGGAGCCTGATGTGGGGCTCCATCCCATAATGCTGGGATCACGCCCTGAGCCGAAGGCAGACGCTTAACCGCTGTGCCACCCAGGTGCCCCCGGCCTTGTTAATTTTAACCATTCTAACTGGTGTAAGGTGGTATCTCATTGTAGTTTTGATTTGTATTTGCCTGATGGCAAGTGATGTGGAGCATTTTTTCATGTGTCTGTTGGCCATTTGTATGTCTTCTCTGGACAAGTATCTCTTTGTGTCTTCTGCCCATTTTTTGGGTGTCGAGTTTGAGGAGTTCTTTATAGATCTTGGATACCAGCCCTTTATCTGTAATATCATTTGCAGATATCTTCTTCGATTCCGTAGGTTGCCTTTTTGTTTTGTTGATCGTTTGCTTTGCCGTGCAGAAACTTTTTATCTTGATGAAGTGCCAATAGTTCATTTTTGCTTTTATTTCCTTTGCCTTTAGAGACGTGGCTTGCAAGAAGTTGTTGTGTCCAAGGTTGAAGAGTTCTTTTGATTTTGATATGAGACAGGAATCCATTATCTTTCTTTCCTGATTGCATTCGAGTCCTCTGTCTTTCTTGGTGAGTCTAGCTAAGTTTGTCAGTTTTGTTTATCTTTCCAAGAAAGGCAGCTCTCATTTTCATTGTGTGGTTTGTTTTTTTTTTTTTTTTTGTCTTTTTAGTCTCTGTTGGATTTATTTATGCATTCCTTTTTGTTATTTCCTTATTTCTACTAATTTGGGGCTTTGTTTGCTGTTTTTTTTTTTCTACTTCTTTACCACAGAAATCAGGTTGTTTATTGGAGAGCATTCTCATGGATTGATGAAGACTTGAATTTCTATGAACGTCCCCCCCGTAGAGCTACTTTTGCTGCATCCCATAAGTTTTTGTAGGTTGTCTTTTTCATCAGTGTCAAGGTACTTCTAAATTTTTTTTGATTTCTTCTTTGACTGTTGGTTGTTCAGTAGCATGTTGTTAAATCTCCACATATTTTTTTAAGATTATTTAAGTATCTGGCAGAGAGTGAGACAGCGAGAGAGGGAACGCAAGCAGGGGGGTGGGAGAGGGAGAAGCGGGCTTCCCACTGAGCAAGGAGCCTGATTCGGGGCTAGATCCCAGGCTCCTGGGATCACGACCTGAGCTGAAGGCAGATCCTTAATGACTGAGCCACCCAGGCCCCCCAATCTCCACCTGTTTTTGACTGTCCCATTTTTTTCTTGAGACGGATTTCTAGTTTCATATCATTGTGGTTGGACAAGATTTGTAGCAGAAGGTGAAGAGAGCATTCAGATGAAAGGTTTGTTTCCTGGAGGGTTTTCTGAGGGCAGACCATGAGTTCCGTGGGGACGGAGGAAGGTTTTGTGAGACGGGGGGTGGGGTTACCCCTTGTTAGAATTACTGACTACTACCATGCAGGCTGTGTGCTACCGTTCACGCCGTAGTCCTGATGGGCTTGTACTTCATTAGAAATATTTTCTAGGAGGTGTAGGCATAGGCTTCTCTAAAAGAAAGGTGCCATGTGGGTTCATGGCATGACCCCAGGTCAGCAACCAGGATGTATGGTATTGTGGGGGATCAGAACCAGGCTTTCTGTGGGAAGTGACGGAAATAGGGTATGGTGAGCTCCATGACCTCATAGGTGAGGTCCCGAGTGACCCACTGGGTGTTGGGTTCCGTGGATCTGTTTCATCAGGTGCTGTGGAATTCAGGGACACCCTCCTGTCTGTGGATTTGTGTGGAGACAGGTAGACATCAGTGTCTGGCCAGGCACGAGGGTCGCACTGGACCACCACCAGAGGTGCAGCATGCGGGGGAGCCACTGCTTGGTTTCCACGAAAGCTGACCAGGGTCTGTGACCGTGATTCCTAGCAGCTGCAAGGGGAGAGGAGGCCGGGGGTGGTGCACACTTCCTAGACTTGTGGTCAGGACTAGTCTGGAGCCCACTGAAGTCAGCCACACCTGGCACAGAAGGCCCCCAGTCAGTGTAGCTGTGGGCACTGCTCCCATGGCACTTTCGGGCCGGCTCCATGCTGCCACCTCCTGCTTTTCATCATCATCTTCAAGGTCGTGTGCCTCTGCTCTTGCCCCATGGCCTCCGGGGTATTGTCCGTCCTCCATCTGGCCCTCGTCCCTGGTGCCCTGTGCAGTCCGATGCCAGGGTAGCCTTCTCGAGACAAACATCTGGCCCTGATGGAACACTTCCATGGATCTCGTGTGATGCGAGGATGATGTCCTGCCCTGGAAGGGGGCTGCAGGTCCCCAATCAGGAGAGCCATGTCTCCCTTTTCAGCATGGCCTGCCCTCCCCTCAGTCTTCTTCAGGGAAGCTCTCCCCACTTCCTGAGATGACAGCTCTGAACTTAAAAGTGAATGTTATTTTACATATCTCTATGCCTTAGTTCATCCATGGCATGTCTTTCAACGCCGTTAGTGGTTTTTTTTTTTTTTTTTTTTTTTTTTTTTTTTTTTTTTTTTTTTTTTTTTTAGCAGTTCCGAAGGGCTGTCTGCTCAAGGAGGGGATGACCTGGGTGGGGCAGGTTTCCCTCTCATCTCCCTCAGCCTGTCGCTGAGCCCTGGGGCCAGCTGTCCCACTGAGGATTGAGGGACCCGAGCCAGCCCATCCTGAGCCCAGGCTGTGTGTCAGCTGTGTAGACTGATGCGTGTCGGAGCGGTGGGCGGCTGGCATAGGCCAGGGGCAGGCAGTGTCTCCCCATTCCTTCCCTCCCTTCCTCCCAGAGGTAGCTCAGAGCAGCCTTCAACCCCTGCATCTCCAGATCCCTTGACCTATGCCTCCTGTGTTCAGCTGGTGACCTTGGAGTTTCGCATGGATTCTACCTGCCATACCCTCTCCTGTAGCAGTTCCTGGATCAGGGGAGGGGTCGGACCCTTGTCTGATTTTGGTCTTCTTCCTGTCCCGCACCAAGCCCACTCACCTTTGCATCTTCCATGTATGTGCTTGGAAGCAAGTCCATCCACAGGGAACCTATTAGCCAAATGGATCCAGGTAATGAACATTGAAGTAGAGATCCAGGATCCATAATAAACCTGCTCTGAAACCTGTCCCAAAGTCTGTGACTCTCTCACACTGAAACAGAAACAATAATAGCTTTCTGGACTGTGAAGTGACATGTGTCTCTACTTCCAATCTTGAAGGCATAGGTGCTGAGCCTGGACAGAAAAGGACCATGGCTCCCGTGGGCTGGGATCCACAGTAAGAACTCAGTGAAATCTGAATTCGAGGCATAGAATGAATAATTATTGTAGAGTGAATCCTCCCAAGTAGGGCTTATGCACATTGCAGAGGAAAAGCTTTTTCAAAGAGGTTCCTGAAAGAAAAATCTTTTTAAAAAATTTATTTTAATTCCAGTAGAGCTAACATACAGTGTTACATTCGTTTCAGGTGTACAAGAGAGTGATTCAGTAATTCTATATATTACTCAGTGGTCATCCAGAAAAGTGTCCTCTTAATCCGCTTCATCTATTTCACTCATCCCTCTATGCACCTCCTCCTCTCTGGTAACCATCCGTTTGTTCTCTCTTGTTAAGAGTTTGTATTTTGCCAGGCCCATACTCAGGCAACCCTGTTTGGGTAGAGTTTCCGTGTCCCCTGCGAGGGGGGATGGGGGTGGGCACGCTGTGAGCCGGTATTTCCAGGCTTTTGTTCCCTGGCGGCTTTCTCTGGCGGTCTGCTGTGCCTCTTCTGAGAGTCAGAGCAGCAGAGGCTGAATTGTCACAGAACAGAGGGATTGCGGCCCATTCTCCGCCGATGTTCTGGCCACTTTAACTCCGTTACTGTTGGTGCTGCTCAACCCTGTAGCGTCCCGGGATGTGCGCCCCACACCCGGCGTCCCTGCCCTCCCTTCCAGGGCAGGCGCGTCTCTGTCCTTTGTGTTTCTAATGCCGCCAGCCGCCAGCCGCCAGCCGCCCCCGCGCGCTCCCGGATCTCCCGGTCTCAGTCTGGATCCCGTGAGCACACCAGGATTCCGGAGTTCCGTGAGAAGCCTGGTGGCGCGCGCACCCGGTTCAGGGTCTCGGTCTGCTGTTTCGTGGGTGCCGACCGCGAGTCCGCCCGCTCCCCCGTGCAGGTGGCCCGCCAACCGCCAGCCGCCCTGCGCGCGCTCCAGAAGCTCCTGGTCTCAGTCTGGATCCCGTGAGCACACCGGGATTCAGGAATTCCGTGAGAAGCCTGGTGGCGCGCGCACCCGGTTCAGGGTCTCAGTCTGCTGTTTCGCGGGTGCCGACCGTGAGTCCGCCCGCTCCCCCGTGCAGGTGGCCTGCCAGCTGCCAGCTGCCCCGCATGCGCTCCGGGAGCTCCCGGTCTCAGTCTGGATCCCGTGAGCACACGGGATTCCCGGGTTCCGCGAGATGCCTGGTGGCGCGCGCTCCCGGCTCACCGGTCTCAGTCCGCTCTCTCGCGGGTGCCCTCTGTGAGTGCGCCCGCTCCCCCCGTGCAGGTGGCTGCCGCTTCCCGGCGCCCGAACGCGGCGGCTCCCTCCCCCTTCCGTTTATCTTCCGATATCTGTGCCCGGTTTCACGGCTCCCCGCTTCGTACCTCAATACTCAGCGCTGGAGATGTTCATTTGTAGAGATCCAGATGTATCTTCCTGCGTCTCAGGCTGATTCCGTGGTTGTTTAGGCTGGTCTGGTACCTATCCAGCTCGACTCAGGGGACCTGTGAAAAAGGGGTCCCCTACTCCTCCGCCATCTTAACTCGTCTCTTGTACCTGAAATAGTATTTAAAAACACTCAGCTCAGCCTCTTCTACAAAGTGAGCCAATGCTTATAAACAAGGCTAAAATATTCCCTTACCGGCGATGACTTCCCAGCCATCGTAGTGTTTAACTGGTATGACTGTGACTTACATTAGTCAACATTTGCAGAGAAAGAACTTAGTGCATCCAGGGGGCACTTCATGTTGAAATTAGTTTGTGACAATGAGCTACTGTGTTTTATACTGTAGTCCAAGGGAATGGTGCCAGACATCTCTAAGGTGTCTAGCAGTTCTACAATTCTGATTTTAAGTGGTCTGTGTGCTTCAGAGATTTGGGCAGGAGAAGGGCAGGAGTCCAGAGACTGTGAACACTTCTGTTACCTGTGCTGACCATGGAGCAGGTAGCCTTCTGTGGGCATCATTTTGATTTCTTGGTACTCTTGTGAAAGGTGCTTTTGTCTCAAATTCCTCCATTTAGGAGCAATTATAATGATAAAAGTAATGTTTATCTTATATCATCTGTGGGCCCTGATCCTGGGCTCCCAGGGAAGCTATCCTTTAACATTTTACCCGGCTCAAAATGACTGGGCAAAACCTCAAAGCATGGGCCCTATTTCTGCCCCAAGCACATGCTGTACATCTGTTTCGAGAAGAAAACAATAACCAAAAATGCCAACATGAAGATAAGAAAAAATCAAGAACCTCTTTGGCTCCCATAAGATTAAAGTCATACTGACATGTACATACTGAAAATGCATGAAATCATTGCATGTCCTAAAGCCCAAGCCTTGGAGGGTCTGAGAGCCACTGACCTTGCCCAGAACCAGGCACACCCCAGCAGGGAGGGCTGGTGCAGAAAGGGAAGGGGCAGGACGCTGAGGGTGGTCTGCAGCTAGAGGGGTCCCTGGAAGGGGCCAGGTGTGTGGGGGGAGCCCGGCCCACGACCCCACCCATGCCTGTGCTGGGTGTTGAGTAGAGGAGGCGCCTCTTGGACCCCCTGCACTTTCAGGGTTCCAGGGGCTTGAGGGCGGGTTGCCCGGCATCCAAGGGGCTAGGGCACCACCCTCCCCGACCAATCACCGCTTGGGGGTGGAGCTACGTCTCTGTGGGCGGTCCCAGAGTTGCAGCGGGTTGCAGACCTGGGGCAGAAGAAGGGGCACTGGGAGAGAGAGAGTTGCCCTGCGGAGGTCCGGGCTGGTGAGTGAGCAGCATGCCCCGGGGTGGGGGTCGGGGGGTAGGGTGCGCCCCAGGTGGGAGGCAGGGTTCTGGAAGGGCACGTGGAGAGGGTTCATTGTGGGGACTCAGGTGAGTTTTCTTTTTCCCTTTAAAGTCTCTTCCGCCCCATGTCCTCAACTGGCCTTATTCCCCATACCCGTGAACTCCAGGGCGCCCACTCACCTGAGCTTTTGTGGGATGGGTTGCAGAATTTCAGGGTTTCCCCTGTTCCCCGGGAAGAGTGCGGGCAAGGACCTCACAGAATCCCCACCTTCAGTGGGGTGTCCCCCGGTTCTCTGACACAGTGCAGGTGATGCATCTTGAGCAGTACCCCGAGTTCAGCAGGGTGTGCCCTGGTCCCCCAGGCACAGGTGTGGCAGTAGCAAGCCCCAGAGCCATCCCCCAACTTCAGCATTATGCCCCGTGTGCCCCCGAGTTAGTGGTAATTGGCTGTTAGAATCATGCAGGAAAATCCTCCAGGTGGGGGCCTGGAGGCGGGCGTAAACCAGACCCCACTCTAGTTGCATTGGGAATAGACGAATTGAGGGTTTCTTTAGAAGAGTAAGTCTGCTTTCCAGAAAAGGCAGGGTCATTGGTCTATTGAGAATGAAGATAATTAGTGCTAAACAACAAGTATGTGTTGCCCCTTCGTCCAGAAACCGAAGCAGGTGTGCAGGCTTTAGGTCAGAGGTGCCTTCTTCTCCCCAGCTGACAGCACTTCTCTGCTCTGGCTCCATGAGACTCGAGGTTTTGAACGTCAGCATCTGAGTCAGGGAGGCAGCTTGTCACAGGACGCCAGTGTTCAGAGAAAACACAGCTATTTTGGCATAATGTCCTATCTATGTCAGGACTGGAGGTAAAACCTCTCATTATCCCAAAACCTCCTGGGCTTTTCTCTTTTCTCTAGTTGAGCCACAAAGTAAAATTGAAGTAGCTGTCAGCATTCTGGGTTTGGTGCAAGAATTACTTAGTTTCCCTGCAGGTAGAACTTTGCAGGGGATCACAATTTCTCTGTCCATTTATTGCTTACAAATGTATTTTGACTATCTGTTTCCTAGGAACCCTCTTTTATTAGAAAGGGAAGGTGAGATTCACTCTGTGCCTGTTTGTAACATCTAATTTGTTCCTTCGTCTAACAGTGTTTATTCAATTGGGCCTAAGATATGGTTGAGTGGCCAGCATCTAGAGTTAGGTGGCTTTTTTTCATCTGATACAGACTTGGATGATGTCATTTGACAAAGGTGATGTTTCATCATTGATTAGTTTATTCACCAGAAGAGTTAAAATTAGGGTGGAGGGAAAATTCAAAATTATCCAAATGGGCCTGTTCCTGTTTAAAAGTTGAGCTTGACTTTCTAGTTTTACTATTATCTCGATATTTTGAGGTGCCATATTCTGTCTGTAGTTTCTTTGGTGGTGGAGTCAGAAGGAGAGTCTGGGAATTCTTTTGGATAGTGGCATGCTGGTGGCTTCAAGGGGCTTGGCGTCAGGAGCCTTGGGGTGAATTCTGCAACTGCTTGCCTGACCCTGGGTGCATCTCGCAGAGGTTTTGTTTCCTCTTATGAAATTGCCAGCAGATAATGTTCTGCTTAAAGGGGAACCCTCCCATCCTGTTGGTGGGAATGCAGAGTGGTGCAGACAGTCTGGGAAACAGTGTGGGGGTTCCTCAAAAAGTTAAACATTGAGCAACCACATGATCCAGCAATTGCTCTCCTAGGTGCTTACCCAAAAGATACAAAAATGCACATTCGAAGGGGGTACATGCACCATGATGTTTATAGCAACAATGTCCACAGTAGCCAAACTATGGAGAGAATCCCAAAGTCCATGCACTGATGAATGGATAAAGCAGATGTGGGATACGTATATATATGTATATATGTATATGTGTGTGTATATATATATATATATATATATGGGAATATGACCCAGCTTCAAAAAGAATGAAATCTTACCATTTGCAAGGATGTGGATGGATCTAGAGTGTATTAAGCTAAGCAAAATTAGTGAGGAAAGACAAATATCCTATGCTCTCACGCTTGTGGAATTTCAGAAAGAAAACAGATGAACAGAGTTGAGGGGTGATGAGAAAGGCAAACAAGGAAATAGACTCAACCTTGGAGAACAAACTGAGTGTTGCTGCAGGACAGGGGCGTGGGGGGAAGAGTTAAATGGGTGAGGGGTATTAAGGAGGGCGCTTGTGATGAGCACTGGGTACTGTATGCAGGTGAGGAATCACTAAATCCTACCCCTGAAGCGAATATTCCATGGCATGTGAACTAACTGGAATTTAAGTAAAAGAAGAAAGGAAAAAGTGTTCTGCTTCATGAAGAGTGAGGTAAAATTGTAGTGATTTGGGCTGTACTGTTCTATAGATGATAGTTGTAAAACACCCTGTTGTAAGATACACTAGTTTCTTATCACATAAGGAGTCCTCAGAAAGCTGCAATGAAAGATTCAGATCTCAGAGCATGTTCATGTTCCACTGATATGTTACAGTTTGCACAGGTAGGACAGAAGGAGAGAAAGGCAACAGAAGGGGAAAGTAGGTGTGAACCTTTCATTAGTTAGCATTATAGCTTTCTCATGAAAGCCTTGCGCCAGTGTGATTTTGCAAGAAGAGGGGGAATCCGGGAGCTTTGCAGGAGACGGGGGAGTTCCAGGTCTGGGTAAAGCTGACAGGGGTCCCAGAGGAGAGCTGAATGCATTCTGCAGCAGGGTGTGGGCAGGGTGGGCTCCAGGGGTGGCTGTGGGTCTCCTGTGTGAGAGTTGTGACAGGTGAGGGCTGTGTGCAAGTTCCTGGCTGAGGACAAGTGAGGCACAGGTGGAGAGCTGGCAGAAAACCTTTTTCTGGGCCTCCAGCCTCACCCAACACACACAGCCTCACCTTCTGTCCCTGTCACTCCAATTCAGACTTCTCAGAAGGCGAGTGAGAACACATCAAGAGCATTCTAAACAGAAGGGAAAGCATGTGCAAAGGCTCTGGGGCAGGAGAATTCCAGATATGTCCAGGAGCAGCAAGAAGGCCCTGTGGCCACAGGGGACAGCTTAGGACATGACCTCAGGGAGGTGACAGAGGGCGACAGAAAGCCATTCCAGGGCTATAACCCCATGAGACCCTGTTTCACTAGGCCATCGTGGCTACAGCGTTGAGAACAGATGACAGAGGGTTGAAGATGGCAAGGCAGGTCAATGACGAAGCTTTTCCAGGAACTCAGGCACTGTGGACCAGACAGGTGGCCTTGGATGGAGTGGTTAGACCTATTCTGGGTCCATTTTGAAGATGGAGCTCACAGGATTTGCTGATGAGTTAGCTATTAGGAGCAGGAGAACGGAGGAATTGGGGTAACTCCCAGCTGTTGTGGGTTGTCCTGATCGAGGGGAAGGAGAGGGTTTCTGGGGTAAGGAGGTAGTCCGTGTTCCGCATGCTGAGGAAGGTGCCTTTCCCGGTGGATCTGCTGAGGTTTGTGTCTGGGAGAACCTTTCACATCTCCTCCCTCAGCAATGCTCAAGTACAAGTATCCCCCAGCTTTTAAACGTTCACAGTAAGACACTTGGCTTTCTTGAAAGAACTACGTTATTACCCAGCTTCAGTGAGAGGAAGAGACCTAAAGAGGATTTCCCTCTTATGAAAAAAGGTGAACAGTGAGAATCGCGTTCAGCATCTGTTTTGGGGAGAAGCACGACAGAGGTGGCGTGCACCCCAACCAGCTCCTTCCGCTGGGAACCGCTCTCCGCGTCCAGCCACCAGCACTTTGAATTGTGTCTGTGAGCCTCTGCTGTGCTTTATCTTCATTTATGCTGGGCCTCCGTTAGAAACTTGTGTCCTGAGGCCTAAGAAAAGCCAAAGAGAAGGAATCTTGGAGTCTGAGCACACTGTCCAATTTTTCCGTGTAAATGAACGGTCATCCCTTCTTTACACCATTTCTGCTGTGCAAGGTTTCTCAGAAGCCCTGTACTTTCAAAGAGCAGGGAAACCTATACCCCATGCTGCGGGGTTAGTTTTAGTCTCCATGCTGGACGGAACATTTCATGACTGTCGGATTTTCTCACTCAAACATTGAGACTTGGACCACCTTCACCCGTTTCTACCACCCCATCCCCGAATCTGGCACCTACCAATCTGCTCTCAGTATCTATGTGTTCAGTATTTGTTTATTCCACGTGGAATGTACATGAGAGCATCTGGTATTTGTCTTTCTGTGTCTGAGTTACTTGGCATAAGGCCCCCAAGGTCTGTGTTTCCATGTCTGGTTATTGTGAATAATGCTGCAGTGAACGTGGGAGTGCATCTGTCTTTTTGAGGCAGTATTTTTGTGTTCTCCAAATCAATACTCAGTAGAGCCATTACTGGGTCATGTGGTAGTTGTATTTATTTTTTCAGGAACCTCCATACCGTTTGTCACAGTGGCTGCACCAATTTCCATTCCCACCAACAGCGCACAGTGTCTCCTCGTCTGCACGCCCTTGACCCCACCTGGTGTCTGTCTCTGGGACAATTGCTGTTCCAACAGTTGTGAGGGGATAGCCGATTGTGGGTTTGACTGATGTTTCCCTGACGATGCTCAGTGATGTCGAACAACTTTTTCTGTCTGTTGGCACCTGTGTGCCATCTTTGGACAGTATCTATTCACATATTCACCCCATTTTTTATACAGTTTTTTTTTGTTTTGATTTGTATGAGTGTTGTGTGCATTTTGGATATTAGCCTCTTCTCACACATATGATTCGCAGATATTTTTTTCTTATTGGGTCAGTGGCCTTTTAAGTTTTTGATGGTTTCTTTTGCCGTGTGGAAGATTTCAGTTTGATGTTGTTCCACTTGTTTATTTTTGCTTTTGTTGCCTTTGCATTTGGTGTCCGATCTGAAGACTCTTTGCCAAAACCAATGTCGAGAGACTTAGTACCTGTGTCTTCTTGGAGGTTTATGGATTCGGGTCTTATGTTCAAATCATTCATCCATTAAAAATTTTGTGTGTGGTGTAAGAAAGTGACCCAGTTATATTCTTCTGCATTTAGTGTCCAGTTTGCCTGTTACCGCTCACTGAAGAGACAGTCCTTCCCTCATGGCATATCTTCTGCTGCTGTGTCGTAAGTTAGGGTCATCTACGTGTGGGTAAGTTTCTGAGCTTTCTGTTCTGTTCCACTGACCTGGTGTCTGTGTTTCTGCCAGTACCATCCTGTTTAGATGACAACAGCTTTGTAATCTAGCTTGAAATCCAGGAGTGTGTTGACTGCACCTTTCTTTCTCCAGGTTGCTTTGGGTATTTGGGGTCTTTTGTGATTCCATACAAGTTTGAGGACTGTTTTCTATTTCCTCGAATAATGCCACTGGAATTCAGATGGGGATTTCATCACATCTGTCGATTGCTTTGGGTACGATGGACATGTTCACATAATTAACTCTTCCAGTTAAGGAGCATGGCGTATGCTTCCATTTGTTTGTGTTGCCTTCCAAATCTTTGACCCATACATTCTGCCCCCCTCGACACACATGTTTTTCATTTCTTTTCTGCCATGTGTTGAGTGTACTATGTCTTTCTCATTGTTGGTTACTTTTATTCCTAGATTTTTTTTTTTTGATGCAATTGTAAATGGCATTGCTTTTTTAATTTCTCTTTGCGAAAGTGTGTCATCAGTATACAGAAATGCAAGAAGTTGGGTCATCTGGGTGGCTCCATAGGTGAAGCGTCTGCCTTCTGCTCAGGTCAGAGTTCTGGGATCGAGCCCCGTGTTGGGCTCCCCGCTTAGCGAGGGTCTGCTTCTCCGTCTTTCTGACACTCCCCCGGCTCGTGCTTTTTCTCTTCCTGTCAAATAAATAAATAAAATCTGAAAAAAAATAAAGACAACAGGTCTCTGTATATTGACTTTATATCCTGCAGCTTTCTTGAATTTGTTTATTCTAACAGTTTTTTGTTTTTTTTGTGTGTGGAATCTTTTGGGATTTCATGTCATTTGCAAATAGTGACCGTTTTCCTGTATGGATTTCATATCTTTCTCTTTTTTTAAAATGATGTTAGTCACCCTACAGTACTTCATTTGTTTTTGATGTAGTGTTCCAGGATTCATTGTTTGCATATAACACCTAGTGCTCATTATGACACGTGCCCTCCTTAATACCCATCACCAGGATAACCCATTCCCCTACCCCTCCCTTTCTGCAACCTTCAGTTTGTTTCCCAGTGTCAATAGTCTCTCATGGTTCATCTCCCCCTCTCATTCCCCACCTTCACTTTTCCCTTCCTTCTCCTAATGTCCTCCATGCTATTCCTTCCATTCCACATAGGAGTGAAACCATATGATAACTGTCTTTCTCTGCTTGACTTAATTTCACTTAGCATAATCCCCTCCTGGTCCATCCACGTTGGTGCAAATGGTGGGTATTCATCCTTTCTGATGACTGAGTAATATTCCATTGTATAGATGAACCACATCTTCTTTGTCCATTCATCTGCTGAAGGACATCTTGGCTCCTTCCACAGTTTGGCTATTAGGGACATTGCTGCTATGAACATTGGGATACAGGTGCCCCTTCTTTTCATTACTCTGTGTCTATGGGGTAAATACCCAGTAGTGCAATTGGTGGGTCGTAGGATAGCTCTGTGTTCAACGTCTTGAGGAATCTCCATATTGTTTTCAAAAGTGGCTGTACCAGCTTGAATTCTCACGAGTAGTGGTAGAGGGCTCCCCTTTCTCCACATCCTCTCTGACTTTTTTTTATTTCCTGTCTTGTTAATTTCTTCTCAAGATTTTATTTATTTATTCCACAGAGATAGAGACAGCCAGCGAGAGAGGGAACACAAGCAGGGGGAGTGGGAGAGGAAGAAGCAGGCTCATAGCGGAGGAGCCTGATGTGGGGCTCCATCCCATAATGCTGGGATCACGCCCTGAGCCGAAGGCAGACGCTTAACCGCTGTGCCACCCAGGTGCCCCCGGCCTTGTTAATTTTAACCATTCTAACTGGTGTAAGGTGGTATCTCATTGTAGTTTTGATTTGTATTTGCCTGATGGCAAGTGATGTGGAGCATTTTTTCATGTGTCTGTTGGCCATTTGTATGTCTTCTCTGGACAAGTATCTCTTTGTGTCTTCTGCCCATTTTTTGGGTGTCGAGTTTGAGGAGTTCTTTATAGATCTTGGATACCAGCCCTTTATCTGTAATATCATTTGCAGATATCTTCTTCGATTCCGTAGGTTGCCTTTTTGTTTTGTTGATCGTTTGCTTTGCCGTGCAGAAACTTTTTATCTTGATGAAGTGCCAATAGTTCATTTTTGCTTTTATTTCCTTTGCCTTTAGAGACGTGGCTTGCAAGAAGTTGTTGTGTCCAAGGTTGAAGAGTTCTTTTGATTTTGATATGAGACAGGAATCCATTATCTTTCTTTCCTGATTGCATTCGAGTCCTCTGTCTTTCTTGGTGAGTCTAGCTAAGTTTGTCAGTTTTGTTTATCTTTCCAAGAAAGGCAGCTCTCATTTTCATTGTGTGGTTTGTTTTTTTTTTTTTTTTTGTCTTTTTAGTCTCTGTTGGATTTATTTATGCATTCCTTTTTGTTATTTCCTTATTTCTACTAATTTGGGGCTTTGTTTGCTGTTTTTTTTTTTCTACTTCTTTACCACAGAAATCAGGTTGTTTATTGGAGAGCATTCTCATGGATTGATGAAGACTTGAATTTCTATGAACGTCCCCCCCGTAGAGCTACTTTTGCTGCATCCCATAAGTTTTTGTAGGTTGTCTTTTTCATCAGTGTCAAGGTACTTCTAAATTTTTTTTGATTTCTTCTTTGACTGTTGGTTGTTCAGTAGCATGTTGTTAAATCTCCACATATTTTTTTAAGATTATTTAAGTATCTGGCAGAGAGTGAGACAGCGAGAGAGGGAACGCAAGCAGGGGGGTGGGAGAGGGAGAAGCGGGCTTCCCACTGAGCAAGGAGCCTGATTCGGGGCTAGATCCCAGGCTCCTGGGATCACGACCTGAGCTGAAGGCAGATCCTTAATGACTGAGCCACCCAGGCCCCCCAATCTCCACCTGTTTTTGACTGTCCCATTTTTTTCTTGAGACGGATTTCTAGTTTCATATCATTGTGGTTGGACAAGATTTGTAGCAGAAGGTGAAGAGAGCATTCAGATGAAAGGTTTGTTTCCTGGAGGGTTTTCTGAGGGCAGACCATGAGTTCCGTGGGGACGGAGGAAGGTTTTGTGAGACGGGGGGTGGGGTTACCCCTTGTTAGAATTACTGACTACTACCATGCAGGCTGTGTGCTACCGTTCACGCCGTAGTCCTGATGGGCTTGTACTTCATTAGAAATATTTTCTAGGAGGTGTAGGCATAGGCTTCTCTAAAAGAAAGGTGCCATGTGGGTTCATGGCATGACCCCAGGTCAGCAACCAGGATGTATGGTATTGTGGGGGATCAGAACCAGGCTTTCTGTGGGAAGTGACGGAAATAGGGTATGGTGAGCTCCATGACCTCATAGGTGAGGTCCCGAGTGACCCACTGGGTGTTGGGTTCCGTGGATCTGTTTCATCAGGTGCTGTGGAATTCAGGGACACCCTCCTGTCTGTGGATTTGTGTGGAGACAGGTAGACATCAGTGTCTGGCCAGGCACGAGGGTCGCACTGGACCACCACCAGAGGTGCAGCATGCGGGGGAGCCACTGCTTGGTTTCCACGAAAGCTGACCAGGGTCTGTGACCGTGATTCCTAGCAGCTGCAAGGGGAGAGGAGGCCGGGGGTGGTGCACACTTCCTAGACTTGTGGTCAGGACTAGTCTGGAGCCCACTGAAGTCAGCCACACCTGGCACAGAAGGCCCCCAGTCAGTGTAGCTGTGGGCACTGCTCCCATGGCACTTTCGGGCCGGCTCCATGCTGCCACCTCCTGCTTTTCATCATCATCTTCAAGGTCGTGTGCCTCTGCTCTTGCCCCATGGCCTCCGGGGTATTGTCCGTCCTCCATCTGGCCCTCGTCCCTGGTGCCCTGTGCAGTCCGATGCCAGGGTAGCCTTCTCGAGACAAACATCTGGCCCTGATGGAACACTTCCATGGATCTCGTGTGATGCGAGGATGATGTCCTGCCCTGGAAGGGGGCTGCAGGTCCCCAATCAGGAGAGCCATGTCTCCCTTTTCAGCATGGCCTGCCCTCCCCTCAGTCTTCTTCAGGGAAGCTCTCCCCACTTCCTGAGATGACAGCTCTGAACTTAAAAGTGAATGTTATTTTACATATCTCTATGCCTTAGTTCATCCATGGCATGTCTTTCAACGCCGTTAGTGGTTTTTTTTTTTTTTTTTTTTTTTTTTTTTAGCAGTTCCGAAGGGCTGTCTGCTCAAGGAGGGGATGACCTGGGTGGGGCAGCTTTCCCTCTCATCTCCCTCAGCCTGTCGCTGAGCCCTGGGGCCAGCTGTCCCACTGAGGATTGAGGGACCCGAGCCAGCCCATCCTGAGCCCAGGCTGTGTGTCAGCTGTGTAGACTGATGCGTGTCGGAGCGGTGGGCGGCTGGCATAGGCCAGGGGCAGGCAGTGTCTCCCCATTCCTTCCCTCCCTTCCTCCCAGAGGTAGCTCAGAGCAGCCTTCAACCCCTGCATCTCCAGATCCCTTGACCTATGCCTCCTGTGTTCAGCTGGTGACCTTGGAGTTTCGCATGGATTCTACCTGCCATACCCTCTCCTGTAGCAGTTCCTGGATCAGGGGAGGGGTCGGACCCTTGTCTGATTTTGGTCTTCTTCCTGTCCCGCACCAAGCCCACTCACCTTTGCATCTTCCATGTATGTGCTTGGAAGCAAGTCCATCCACAGGGAACCTATTAGCCAAATGGATCCAGGTAATGAACATTGAAGTAGAGATCCAGGATCCATAATAAACCTGCTCTGAAACCTGTCCCAAAGTCTGTGACTCTCTCACACTGAAACAGAAACAATAATAGCTTTCTGGACTGTGAAGTGACATGTGTCTCTACTTCCAATCTTGAAGGCATAGGTGCTGAGCCTGGACAGAAAAGGACCATGGCTCCCGTGGGCTGGGATCCACAGTAAGAACTCAGTGAAATCTGAATTCGAGGCATAGAATGAATAATTATTGTAGAGTGAATCCTCCCAAGTAGGGCTTATGCACATTGCAGAGGAAAAGCTTTTTCAAAGAGGTTCCTGAAAGAAAAATCTTTTTAAAAAATATATTTTAATTCCAGTAGAGCTAACATACAGTGTTACATTCGTTTCAGGTGTACAAGAGAGTGATTCAGTAATTCTATATATTACTCAGTGGTCATCCAGAAAAGTGTCCTCTTAATCCGCTTCATCTATTTCACTCATCCCTCTATGCACCTCCTCCTCTCTGGTAACCATCCGTTTGTTCTCTCTTGTTAAGAGTTTGTATTTTGCCAGGCCCATACTCAGGCAACCCTGTTTGGGTAGAGTTTCCGTGTCCCCTGCGAGGGGGGATGGGGGTGGGCACGCTGTGAGCCGGTATTTCCAGGCTTTTGTTCCCTGGCGGCTTTCTCTGGCGGTCTGCTGTGCCTCTTCTGAGAGTCAGAGCAGCAGAGGCTGAATTGTCACAGAACAGAGGGATTGCGGCCCATTCTCCACCGATGTTCTGGCCACTTTAACTCCGTTACTGTTGGTGCTGCTCAACCCTGTAGCGTCCCGGGATGTGCGCCCCACACCCGGCGTCCCTGCCCTCCCTTCCAGGGCAGGCGCGTCTCTGTCCTTTGTGTTTCTAATGCCGCCAGCCGCCAGCCGCCAGCCGCCCCCGCGCGCTCCCGGATCTCCCGGTCTCAGTCTGGATCCCGTGAGCACACCAGGATCCCGGAGTTCCGTGAGAAGCCTGGTGGCGCGCGCACCCGGTTCAGGGTCTCGGTCTGCTGTTTCGTGGGTGCCGACCGCGAGTCCGCCCGCTCCCCCGTGCAGGTGGCCCGCCAACCGCCAGCCGCCCTGCGCGCGCTCCAGAAGCTCCTGGTCTCAGTCTGGATCCCGTGAGCACACCGGGATTCAGGAATTCCGTGAGAAGCCTGGTGGCGCGCGCACCCGGTTCAGGGTCTCAGTCTGCTGTTTCGCGGGTGCCGACCGTGAGTCCGCCCGCTCCCCCGTGCAGGTGGCCTGCCAGCTGCCAGCTGCCCCGCATGCGCTCCGGGAGCTCCCGGTCTCAGTCTGGATCCCGTGAGCACACGGGATTCCCGGGTTCCGCGAGATGCCTGGTGGCGCGCGCTCCCGGCTCACCGGTCTCAGTCCGCTCTCTCGCGGGTGCCCTCTGTGAGTGCGCCCGCTCCCCCCGTGCAGGTGGCTGCCGCTTCCCGGCGCCCGAACGCGGCGGCTCCCTCCCCCTTCCGTTTATCTTCCGATATCTGTGCCCGGTTTCACGGCTCCCCGCTTCGTACCTCAATACTCAGCGCTGGAGATGTTCATTTGTAGAGATCCAGATGTATCTTCCTGCGTCTCAGGCTGATTCCGTGGTTGTTTAGGCTGGTCTGGTACCTATCCAGCTCGACTCAGGGGACCTGTGAAAAAGGGGTCCCCTACTCCTCCGCCATCTTAACTCGTCTCTTGTACCTGAAATAGTATTTAAAAACACTCAGCTCAGCCTCTTCTACAAAGTGAGCCAATGCTTATAAACAAGGCTAAAATATTCCCTTACCGGCGATGACTTCCCAGCCATCGTAGTGTTTAACTGGTATGACTGTGACTTACATTAGTCAACATTTGCAGAGAAAGAACTTAGTGCATCCAGGGGGCACTTCATGTTGAAATTAGTTTGTGACAATGAGCTACTGTGTTTTATACTGTAGTCCAAGGGAATGGTGCCAGACATCTCTAAGGTGTCTAGCAGTTCTACAATTCTGATTTTAAGTGGTCTGTGTGCTTCAGAGATTTGGGCAGGAGAAGGGCAGGAGTCCAGAGACTGTGAACACTTCTGTTACCTGTGCTGACCATGGAGCAGGTAGCCTTCTGTGGGCATCATTTTGATTTCTTGGTACTCTTGTGAAAGGTGCTTTTGTCTCAAATTCCTCCATTTAGGAGCAATTATAATGATAAAAGTAATGTTTATCTTATATCATCTGTGGGCCCTGATCCTGGGCTCCCAGGGAAGCTATCCTTTAACATTTTACCCGGCTCAAAATGACTGGGCAAAACCTCAAAGCATGGGCCCTATTTCTGCCCCAAGCACATGCTGTACATCTGTTTCGAGAAGAAAACAATAACCAAAAATGCCAACATGAAGATAAGAAAAAATCAAGAACCTCTTTGGCTCCCATAAGATTAAAGTCATACTGACATGTACATACTGAAAATGCATGAAATCATTGCATGTCCTAAAGCCCAAGCCTTGGAGGGTCTGAGAGCCACTGACCTTGCCCAGAACCAGGCACACCCCAGCAGGGAGGGCTGGTGCAGAAAGGGAAGGGGCAGGACGCTGAGGGTGGTCTGCAGCTAGAGGGGTCCCTGGAAGGGGCCAGGTGTGTGGGGGGAGCCCGGCCCACGACCCCACCCATGCCTGTGCTGGGTGTTGAGTAGAGGAGGCGCCTCTTGGACCCCCTGCACTTTCAGGGTTCCAGGGGCTTGAGGGCGGGTTGCCCGGCATCCAAGGGGCTAGGGCACCACCCTCCCCGACCAATCACCGCTTGGGGGTGGAGCTACGTCTCTGTGGGCGGTCCCAGAGTTGCAGCGGGTTGCAGACCTGGGGCAGAAGAAGGGGCACTGGGAGAGAGAGAGTTGCCCTGCGGAGGTCCGGGCTGGTGAGTGAGCAGCATGCCCCGGGGTGGGGGTCGGGGGGTAGGGTGCGCCCCAGGTGGGAGGCAGGGTTCTGGAAGGGCACGTGGAGAGGGTTCATTGTGGGGACTCAGGTGAGTTTTCTTTTTCCCTTTAAAGTCTCTTCCGCCCCATGTCCTCAACTGGCCTTATTCCCCATACCCGTGAACTCCAGGGCGCCCACTCACCTGAGCTTTTGTGGGATGGGTTGCAGAATTTCAGGGTTTCCCCTGTTCCCCGGGAAGAGTGCGGGCAAGGACCTCACAGAATCCCCACCTTCAGTGGGGTGTCCCCCGGTTCTCTGACACAGTGCAGGTGATGCATCTTGAGCAGTACCCCGAGTTCAGCAGGGTGTGCCCTGGTCCCCCAGGCACAGGTGTGGCAGTAGCAAGCCCCAGAGCCATCCCCCAACTTCAGCATTATGCCCCGTGTGCCCCCGAGTTAGTGGTAATTGGCTGTTAGAATCATGCAGGAAAATCCTCCAGGTGGGGGCCTGGAGGCGGGCGTAAACCAGACCCCACTCTAGTTGCATTGGGAATAGACGAATTGAGGGTTTCTTTAGAAGAGTAAGTCTGCTTTCCAGAAAAGGCAGGGTCATTGGTCTATTGAGAATGAAGATAATTAGTGCTAAACAACAAGTATGTGTTGCCCCTTCGTCCAGAAACCGAAGCATGTGTGCAGGCTTTAGGTCAGAGGTGCCTTCTTCTCCCCAGCTGACAGCACTTCTCTGCTCTGGCTCCATGAGACTCGAGGTTTTGAACGTCAGCATCTGAGTCAGGGAGGCAGCTTGTCACAGGACGCCAGTGTTCAGAGAAAACACAGCTATTTTGGCATAATGTCCTATCTATGTCAGGACTGGAGGTAAAACCTCTCATTATCCCAAAACCTCCTGGGCTTTTCTCTTTTCTCTAGTTGAGCCACAAAGTAAAATTGAAGTAGCTGTCAGCATTCTGGGTTTGGTGCAAGAATTACTTAGTTTCCCTGCAGGTAGAACTTTGCAGGGGATCACAATTTCTCTGTCCATTTATTGCTTACAAATGTATTTTGACTATCTGTTTCCTAGGAACCCTCTTTTATTAGAAAGGGAAGGTGAGATTCACTCTGTGCCTGTTTGTAACATCTAATTTGTTCCTTCGTCTAACAGTGTTTATTCAATTGGGCCTAAGATATGGTTGAGTGGCCAGCATCTAGAGTTAGGTGGCTTTTTTTCATCTGATACAGACTTGGATGATGTCATTTGACAAAGGTGATGTTTCATCATTGATTAGTTTATTCACCAGAAGAGTTAAAATTAGGGTGGAGGGAAAATTCAAAATTATCCAAATGGGCCTGTTCCTGTTTAAAAGTTGAGCTTGACTTTCTAGTTTTACTATTATCTCGATATTTTGAGGTGCCATATTCTGTCTGTAGTTTCTTTGGTGGTGGAGTCAGAAGGAGAGTCTGGGAATTCTTTTGGATAGTGGCATGCTGGTGGCTTCAAGGGGCTTGGCGTCAGGAGCCTTGGGGTGAATTCTGCAACTGCTTGCCTGACCCTGGGTGCATCTCGCAGAGGTTTTGTTTCCTCTTATGAAATTGCCAGCAGATAATGTTCTGCTTAAAGGGGAACCCTCCCATCCTGTTGGTGGGAATGCAGAGTGGTGCAGACAGTCTGGGAAACAGTGTGGGGGTTCCTCAAAAAGTTAAACATTGAGCAACCACATGATCCAGCAATTGCTCTCCTAGGTGCTTACCCAAAAGATACAAAAATGCACATTCGAAGGGGGTACATGCACCATGATGTTTATAGCAACAATGTCCACAGTAGCCAAACTATGGAGAGAATCCCAAAGTCCATGCACTGATGAATGGATAAAGCAGATGTGGGATACGTATATATATGTATATATGTATATGTGTGTGTATATATATATATATATATATGGGAATATGACCCAGCTTCAAAAAGAATGAAATCTTACCATTTGCAAGGATGTGGATGGATCTAGAGTGTATTAAGCTAAGCAAAATTAGTGAGGAAAGACAAATATCCTATGCTCTCACGCTTGTGGAATTTCAGAAAGAAAACAGATGAACAGAGTTGAGGGGTGATGAGAAAGGCAAACAAGGAAATAGACTCAACCTTGGAGAACAAACTGAGTGTTGCTGCAGGACAGGGGCGTGGGGGGAAGAGTTAAATGGGTGAGGGGTATTAAGGAGGGCGCTTGTGATGAGCACTGGGTACTGTATGCAGGTGAGGAATCACTAAATCCTACCCCTGAAGCGAATATTCCATGGCATGTGAACTAACTGGAATTTAAGTAAAAGAAGAAAGGAAAAAGTGTTCTGCTTCATGAAGAGTGAGGTAAAATTGTAGTGATTTGGGCTGTACTGTTCTATAGATGATAGTTGTAAAACACCCTGTTGTAAGATACACTAGTTTCTTATCACATAAGGAGTCCTCAGAAAGCTGCAATGAAAGATTCAGATCTCAGAGCATGTTCATGTTCCACCGATATGTTACAGTTTGCACAGGTAGGACAGAAGGAGAGAAAGGCAACAGAAGGGGAAAGTAGGTGTGAACCTTTCATTAGTTAGCATTATAGCTTTCTCATGAAAGCCTTGCGCCAGTGTGATTTTGCAAGAAGAGGGGGAATCCGGGAGCTTTGCAGGAGACGGGGGAGTTCCAGGTCTGGGTAAAGCTGACAGGGGTCCCAGAGGAGAGCTGAATGCATTCTGCAGCAGGGTGTGGGCAGGGTGGGCTCCAGGGGTGGCTGTGGGTCTCCTGTGTGAGAGTTGTGACAGGTGAGGGCTGTGTGCAAGTTCCTGGCTGAGGACAAGTGAGGCACAGGTGGAGAGCTGGCAGAAAACCTTTTTCTGGGCCTCCAGCCTCACCCAACACACACAGCCTCACCTTCTGTCCCTGTCACTCCAATTCAGACTTCTCAGAAGGCGAGTGAGAACACATCAAGAGCATTCTAAACAGAAGGGAAAGCATGTGCAAAGGCTCTGGGGCAGGAGAATTCCAGATATGTCCAGGAGCAGCAAGAAGGCCCTGTGGCCACAGGGGACAGCTTAGGACATGACCTCAGGGAGGTGACAGAGGGCGACAGAAAGCCATTCCAGGGCTATAACCCCATGAGACCCTGTTTCACTAGGCCATCGTGGCTACAGCGTTGAGAACAGATGACAGAGGGTTGAAGATGGCAAGGCAGGTCAATGACGAAGCTTTTCCAGGAACTCAGGCACTGTGGACCAGACAGGTGGCCTTGGATGGAGTGGTTAGACCTATTCTGGGTCCATTTTGAAGATGGAGCTCACAGGATTTGCTGATGAGTTAGCTATTAGGAGCAGGAGAACGGAGGAATTGGGGTAACTCCCAGCTGTTGTGGGTTGTCCTGATCGAGGGGAAGGAGAGGGTTTCTGGGGTAAGGAGGTAGTCCGTGTTCCGCATGCTGAGGAAGGTGCCTTTCCCGGTGGATCTGCTGAGGTTTGTGTCTGGGAGAACCTTTCACATCTCCTCCCTCAGCAATGCTCAAGTACAAGTATCCCCCAGCTTTTAAACGTTCACAGTAAGACACTTGGCTTTCTTGAAAGAACTACGTTATTACCCAGCTTCAGTGAGAGGAAGAGACCTAAAGAGGATTTCCCTCTTATGAAAAAAGGTGAACAGTGAGAATCGCGTTCAGCATCTGTTTTGGGGAGAAGCACGACAGAGGCGGCGTGCACCCCAACCAGCTCCTTCCGCTGGGAACCGCTCTCCGCGTCCAGCCACCAGCACTTTGAATTGTGTCTGTGAGCCTCTGCTGTGCTTTATCTTCATTTATGCTGGGCCTCCGTTAGAAACTTGTGTCCTGAGGCCTAAGAAAAGCCAAAGAGAAGGAATCTTGGAGTCTGAGCACACTGTCCAATTTTTCCGTGTAAATGAACGGTCATCCCTTCTTTACACCATTTCTGCTGTGCAAGGTTTCTCAGAAGCCCTGTACTTTCAAAGAGCAGGGAAACCTATACCCCATGCTGCGGGGTTAGTTTTAGTCTCCATGCTGGACGGAACATTTCATGACTGTCGGATTTTCTCACTCAAACATTGAGACTTGGACCACCTTCACCCGTTTCTACCACCCCATCCCCGAATCTGGCACCTACCAATCTGCTCTCAGTATCTATGTGTTCAGTATTTGTTTATTCCACGTGGAATGTACATGAGAGCATCTGGTATTTGTCTTTCTGTGTCTGAGTTACTTGGCATAAGGCCCCCAAGGTCTGTGTTTCCATGTCTGGTTATTGTGAATAATGCTGCAGTGAACGTGGGAGTGCATCTGTCTTTTTGAGGCAGTATTTTTGTGTTCTCCAAATCAATACTCAGTAGAGCCATTACTGGGTCATGTGGTAGTTGTATTTATTTTTTCAGGAACCTCCATACCGTTTGTCACAGTGGCTGCACCAATTTCCATTCCCACCAACAGCGCACAGTGTCTCCTCGTCTGCACGCCCTTGACCCCACCTGGTGTCTGTCTCTGGGACAATTGCTGTTCCAACAGTTGTGAGGGGATAGCCGATTGTGGGTTTGACTGATGTTTCCCTGACGATGCTCAGTGATGTCGAACAACTTTTTCTGTCTGTTGGCACCTGTGTGCCATCTTTGGACAGTATCTATTCACATATTCACCCCATTTTTTATACAGTTTTTTTTTGTTTTGATTTGTATGAGTGTTGTGTGCATTTTGGATATTAGCCTCTTCTCACACATATGATTCGCAGATATTTTTTTCTTATTGGGTCAGTGGCCTTTTAAGTTTTTGATGGTTTCTTTTGCCGTGTGGAAGATTTCAGTTTGATGTTGTTCCACTTGTTTATTTTTGCTTTTGTTGCCTTTGCATTTGGTGTCCGATCTGAAGACTCTTTGCCAAAACCAATGTCGAGAGACTTAGTACCTGTGTCTTCTTGGAGGTTTATGGATTCGGGTCTTATGTTCAAATCATTCATCCATTAAAAATTTTGTGTGTGGTGTAAGAAAGTGACCCAGTTATATTCTTCTGCATTTAGTGTCCAGTTTGCCTGTTACCGCTCACTGAAGAGACAGTCCTTCCCTCATGGCATATCTTCTGCTGCTGTGTCGTAAGTTAGGGTCATCTACGTGTGGGTAAGTTTCTGAGCTTTCTGTTCTGTTCCACTGACCTGGTGTCTGTGTTTCTGCCAGTACCATCCTGTTTAGATGACAACAGCTTTGTAATCTAGCTTGAAATCCAGGAGTGTGTTGACTGCACCTTTCTTTCTCCAGGTTGCTTTGGGTATTTGGGGTCTTTTGTGATTCCATACAAGTTTGAGGACTGTTTTCTATTTCCTCGAATAATGCCACTGGAATTCAGATGGGGATTTCATCACATCTGTCGATTGCTTTGGGTACGATGGACATGTTCACATAATTAACTCTTCCAGTTAAGGAGCATGGCGTATGCTTCCATTTGTTTGTGTTGCCTTCCAAATCTTTGACCCATACATTCTGCCCCCCTCGACACACATGTTTTTCATTTCTTTTCTGCCATGTGTTGAGTGTACTATGTCTTTCTCATTGTTGGTTACTTTTATTCCTAGATTTTTTTTTTTTGATGCAATTGTAAATGGCATTGCTTTTTTAATTTCTCTTTGCGAAAGTGTGTCATCAGTATACAGAAATGCAAGAAGTTGGGTCATCTGGGTGGCTCCATAGGTGAAGCGTCTGCCTTCTGCTCAGGTCAGAGTTCTGGGATCGAGCCCCGTGTTGGGCTCCCCGCTTAGCGAGGGTCTGCTTCTCCGTCTTTCTGACACTCCCCCGGCTCGTGCTTTTTCTCTTCCTGTCAAATAAATAAATAAAATCTGAAAAAAAATAAAGACAACAGGTCTCTGTATATTGACTTTATATCCTGCAGCTTTCTTGAATTTGTTTATTCTAACAGTTTTTTTTTTTTTTTTTTTTTGTGGAATCTTTTGGGATTTCATGTCATTTGCAAATAGTGACCGTTTTCCTGTATGGATTTCATATCTTTCTCTTTTTTTAAAATGATGTTAGTCACCCTACAGTACTTCATTTGTTTTTGATGTAGTGTTCCAGGATTCATTGTTTGCATATAACACCTAGTGCTCATTATGACACGTGCCCTCCTTAATACCCATCACCAGGATAACCCATTCCCCTACCCCTCCCTTTCTGCAACCTTCAGTTTGTTTCCCAGTGTCAATAGTCTCTCATGGTTCATCTCCCCCTCTCATTCCCCACCTTCACTTTTCCCTTCCTTCTCCTAATGTCCTCCATGCTATTCCTTCCATTCCACATAGGAGTGAAACCATATGATAACTGTCTTTCTCTGCTTGACTTAATTTCACTTAGCATAATCCCCTCCTGGTCCATCCACGTTGGTGCAAATGGTGGGTATTCATCCTTTCTGATGACTGAGTAATATTCCATTGTATAGATGAACCACATCTTCTTTGTCCATTCATCTGCTGAAGGACATCTTGGCTCCTTCCACAGTTTGGCTATTAGGGACATTGCTGCTATGAACATTGGGATACAGGTGCCCCTTCTTTTCATTACTCTGTGTCTATGGGGTAAATACCCAGTAGTGCAATTGGTGGGTCGTAGGATAGCTCTGTGTTCAACGTCTTGAGGAATCTCCATATTGTTTTCAAAAGTGGCTGTACCAGCTTGAATTCTCACGAGTAGTGGTAGAGGGCTCCCCTTTCTCCACATCCTCTCTGACTTTTTTTTATTTCCTGTCTTGTTAATTTCTTCTCAAGATTTTATTTATTTATTCCACAGAGATAGAGACAGCCAGCGAGAGAGGGAACACAAGCAGGGGGAGTGGGAGAGGAAGAAGCAGGCTCATAGCGGAGGAGCCTGATGTGGGGCTCCATCCCATAATGCTGGGATCACGCCCTGAGCCGAAGGCAGACGCTTAACCGCTGTGCCACCCAGGTGCCCCCGGCCTTGTTAATTTTAACCATTCTAACTGGTGTAAGGTGGTATCTCATTGTAGTTTTGATTTGTATTTGCCTGATGGCAAGTGATGTGGAGCATTTTTTCATGTGTCTGTTGGCCATTTGTATGTCTTCTCTGGACAAGTATCTCTTTGTGTCTTCTGCCCATTTTTTGGGTGTCGAGTTTGAGGAGTTCTTTATAGATCTTGGATACCAGCCCTTTATCTGTAATATCATTTGCAGATATCTTCTTCGATTCCGTAGGTTGCCTTTTTGTTTTGTTGATCGTTTGCTTTGCCGTGCAGAAACTTTTTATCTTGATGAAGTGCCAATAGTTCATTTTTGCTTTTATTTCCTTTGCCTTTAGAGACGTGGCTTGCAAGAAGTTGTTGTGTCCAAGGTTGAAGAGTTCTTTTGATTTTGATATGAGACAGGAATCCATTATCTTTCTTTCCTGATTGCATTCGAGTCCTCTGTCTTTCTTGGTGAGTCTAGCTAAGTTTGTCAGTTTTGTTTATCTTTCCAAGAAAGGCAGCTCTCATTTTCATTGTGTGGTTTGTTTTTTTTTTTTTTTTTGTCTTTTTAGTCTCTGTTGGATTTATTTATGCATTCCTTTTTGTTATTTCCTTATTTCTACTAATTTGGGGCTTTGTTTGCTGTTTTTTTTTTTCTACTTCTTTACCACAGAAATCAGGTTGTTTATTGGAGAGCATTCTCATGGATTGATGAAGACTTGAATTTCTATGAACGTCCCCCCCGTAGAGCTACTTTTGCTGCATCCCATAAGTTTTTGTAGGTTGTCTTTTTCATCAGTGTCAAGGTACTTCTAAATTTTTTTTGATTTCTTCTTTGACTGTTGGTTGTTCAGTAGCATGTTGTTAAATCTCCACATATTTTTTTAAGATTATTTAAGTATCTGGCAGAGAGTGAGACAGCGAGAGAGGGAACGCAAGCAGGGGGGTGGGAGAGGGAGAAGCGGGCTTCCCACTGAGCAAGGAGCCTGATTCGGGGCTAGATCCCAGGCTCCTGGGATCACGACCTGAGCTGAAGGCAGATCCTTAATGACTGAGCCACCCAGGCCCCCCAATCTCCACCTGTTTTTGACTGTCCCATTTTTTTCTTGAGACGGATTTCTAGTTTCATATCATTGTGGTTGGACAAGATTTGTAGCAGAAGGTGAAGAGAGCATTCAGATGAAAGGTTTGTTTCCTGGAGGGTTTTCTGAGGGCAGACCATGAGTTCCGTGGGGACGGAGGAAGGTTTTGTGAGACGGGGGGTGGGGTTACCCCTTGTTAGAATTACTGACTACTACCATGCAGGCTGTGTGCTACCGTTCACGCCGTAGTCCTGATGGGCTTGTACTTCATTAGAAATATTTTCTAGGAGGTGTAGGCATAGGCTTCTCTAAAAGAAAGGTGCCATGTGGGTTCATGGCATGACCCCAGGTCAGCAACCAGGATGTATGGTATTGTGGGGGATCAGAACCAGGCTTTCTGTGGGAAGTGACGGAAATAGGGTATGGTGAGCTCCATGACCTCATAGGTGAGGTCCCGAGTGACCCACTGGGTGTTGGGTTCCGTGGATCTGTTTCATCAGGTGCTGTGGAATTCAGGGACACCCTCCTGTCTGTGGATTTGTGTGGAGACAGGTAGACATCAGTGTCTGGCCAGGCACGAGGGTCGCACTGGACCACCACCAGAGGTGCAGCATGCGGGGGAGCCACTGCTTGGTTTCCACGAAAGCTGACCAGGGTCTGTGACCGTGATTCCTAGCAGCTGCAAGGGGAGAGGAGGCCGGGGGTGGTGCACACTTCCTAGACTTGTGGTCAGGACTAGTCTGGAGCCCACTGAAGTCAGCCACACCTGGCACAGAAGGCCCCCAGTCAGTGTAGCTGTGGGCACTGCTCCCATGGCACTTTCGGGCCGGCTCCATGCTGCCACCTCCTGCTTTTCATCATCATCTTCAAGGTCGTGTGCCTCTGCTCTTGCCCCATGGCCTCCGGGGTATTGTCCGTCCTCCATCTGGCCCTCGTCCCTGGTGCCCTGTGCAGTCCGATGCCAGGGTAGCCTTCTCGAGACAAACATCTGGCCCTGATGGAACACTTCCATGGATCTCGTGTGATGCGAGGATGATGTCCTGCCCTGGAAGGGGGCTGCAGGTCCCCAATCAGGAGAGCCATGTCTCCCTTTTCAGCATGGCCTGCCCTCCCCTCAGTCTTCTTCAGGGAAGCTCTCCCCACTTCCTGAGATGACAGCTCTGAACTTAAAAGTGAATGTTATTTTACATATCTCTATGCCTTAGTTCATCCATGGCATGTCTTTCAACGCCGTTAGTGGTTTTTTTTTTTTTTTTTTTTTTTTTTTTTAGCAGTTCCGAAGGGCTGTCTGCTCAAGGAGGGGATGACCTGGGTGGGGCAGCTTTCCCTCTCATCTCCCTCAGCCTGTCGCTGAGCCCTGGGGCCAGCTGTCCCACTGAGGATTGAGGGACCCGAGCCAGCCCATCCTGAGCCCAGGCTGTGTGTCAGCTGTGTAGACTGATGCGTGTCGGAGCGGTGGGCGGCTGGCATAGGCCAGGGGCAGGCAGTGTCTCCCCATTCCTTCCCTCCCTTCCTCCCAGAGGTAGCTCAGAGCAGCCTTCAACCCCTGCATCTCCAGATCCCTTGACCTATGCCTCCTGTGTTCAGCTGGTGACCTTGGAGTTTCGCATGGATTCTACCTCCCATACCCTCTCCTGTAGCAGTTCCTGGATCAGGGGAGGGGTCGGACCCTTGTCTGATTTTGGTCTTCTTCCTGTCCCGCACCAAGCCCACTCACCTTTGCATCTTCCATGTATGTGCTTGGAAGCAAGTCCATCCACAGGGAACCTATTAGCCAAATGGATCCAGGTAATGAACATTGAAGTAGAGATCCAGGATCCATAATAAACCTGCTCTGAAACCTGTCCCAAAGTCTGTGACTCTCTCACACTGAAACAGAAACAATAATAGCTTTCTGGACTGTGAAGTGACATGTGTCTCTACTTCCAATCTTGAAGGCATAGGTGCTGAGCCTGGACAGAAAAGGACCATGGCTCCCGTGGGCTGGGATCCACAGTAAGAACTCAGTGAAATCTGAATTCGAGGCATAGAATGAATAATTATTGTAGAGTGAATCCTCCCAAGTAGGGCTTATGCACATTGCAGAGGAAAAGCTTTTTCAAAGAGGTTCCTGAAAGAAAAATCTTTTTAAAAAATATATTTTAATTCCAGTAGAGCTAACATACAGTGTTACATTCGTTTCAGGTGTACAAGAGAGTGATTCAGTAATTCTATATATTACTCAGTGGTCATCCAGAAAAGTGTCCTCTTAATCCGCTTCATCTATTTCACTCATCCCTCTATGCACCTCCTCCTCTCTGGTAACCATCCGTTTGTTCTCTCTTGTTAAGAGTTTGTATTTTGCCAGGCCCATACTCAGGCAACCCTGTTTGGGTAGAGTTTCCGTGTCCCCTGCGAGGGGGGATGGGGGTGGGCACGCTGTGAGCCGGTATTTCCAGGCTTTTGTTCCCTGGCGGCTTTCTCTGGCGGTCTGCTGTGCCTCTTCTGAGAGTCAGAGCAGCAGAGGCTGAATTGTCACAGAACAGAGGGATTGCGGCCCATTCTCCACCGATGTTCTGGCCACTTTAACTCCGTTACTGTTGGTGCTGCTCAACCCTGTAGCGTCCCGGGATGTGCGCCCCACACCCGGCGTCCCTGCCCTCCCTTCCAGGGCAGGCGCGTCTCTGTCCTTTGTGTTTCTAATGCCGCCAGCCGCCAGCCGCCAGCCGCCCCCGCGCGCTCCCGGATCTCCCGGTCTCAGTCTGGATCCCGTGAGCACACCAGGATCCCGGAGTTCCGTGAGAAGCCTGGTGGCGCGCGCACCCGGTTCAGGGTCTCGGTCTGCTGTTTCGTGGGTGCCGACCGCGAGTCCGCCCGCTCCCCCGTGCAGGTGGCCCGCCAACCGCCAGCCGCCCTGCGCGCGCTCCAGAAGCTCCTGGTCTCAGTCTGGATCCCGTGAGCACACCGGGATTCAGGAATTCCGTGAGAAGCCTGGTGGCGCGCGCACCCGGTTCAGGGTCTCAGTCTGCTGTTTCGCGGGTGCCGACCGTGAGTCCGCCCGCTCCCCCGTGCAGGTGGCCTGCCAGCTGCCAGCTGCCCCGCATGCGCTCCGGGAGCTCCCGGTCTCAGTCTGGATCCCGTGAGCACACGGGATTCCCGGGTTCCGCGAGATGCCTGGTGGCGCGCGCTCCCGGCTCACCGGTCTCAGTCCGCTCTCTCGCGGGTGCCCTCTGTGAGTGCGCCCGCTCCCCCCGTGCAGGTGGCTGCCGCTTCCCGGCGCCCGAACGCGGCGGCTCCCTCCCCCTTCCGTTTATCTTCCGATATCTGTGCCCGGTTTCACGGCTCCCCGCTTCGTACCTCAATACTCAGCGCTGGAGATGTTCATTTGTAGAGATCCAGATGTATCTTCCTGCGTCTCAGGCTGATTCCGTGGTTGTTTAGGCTGGTCTGGTACCTATCCAGCTCGACTCAGGGGACCTGTGAAAAAGGGGTCCCCTACTCCTCCGCCATCTTAACTCGTCTCTTGTACCTGAAATAGTATTTAAAAACACTCAGCTCAGCCTCTTCTACAAAGTGAGCCAATGCTTATAAACAAGGCTAAAATATTCCCTTACCGGCGATGACTTCCCAGCCATCGTAGTGTTTAACTGGTATGACTGTGACTTACATTAGTCAACATTTGCAGAGAAAGAACTTAGTGCATCCAGGGGGCACTTCATGTTGAAATTAGTTTGTGACAATGAGCTACTGTGTTTTATACTGTAGTCCAAGGGAATGGTGCCAGACATCTCTAAGGTGTCTAGCAGTTCTACAATTCTGATTTTAAGTGGTCTGTGTGCTTCAGAGATTTGGGCAGGAGAAGGGCAGGAGTCCAGAGACTGTGAACACTTCTGTTACCTGTGCTGACCATGGAGCAGGTAGCCTTCTGTGGGCATCATTTTGATTTCTTGGTACTCTTGTGAAAGGTGCTTTTGTCTCAAATTCCTCCATTTAGGAGCAATTATAATGATAAAAGTAATGTTTATCTTATATCATCTGTGGGCCCTGATCCTGGGCTCCCAGGGAAGCTATCCTTTAACATTTTACCCGGCTCAAAATGACTGGGCAAAACCTCAAAGCATGGGCCCTATTTCTGCCCCAAGCACATGCTGTACATCTGTTTCGAGAAGAAAACAATAACCAAAAATGCCAACATGAAGATAAGAAAAAATCAAGAACCTCTTTGGCTCCCATAAGATTAAAGTCATACTGACATGTACATACTGAAAATGCATGAAATCATTGCATGTCCTAAAGCCCAAGCCTTGGAGGGTCTGAGAGCCACTGACCTTGCCCAGAACCAGGCACACCCCAGCAGGGAGGGCTGGTGCAGAAAGGGAAGGGGCAGGACGCTGAGGGTGGTCTGCAGCTAGAGGGGTCCCTGGAAGGGGCCAGGTGTGTGGGGGGAGCCCGGCCCACGACCCCACCCATGCCTGTGCTGGGTGTTGAGTAGAGGAGGCGCCTCTTGGACCCCCTGCACTTTCAGGGTTCCAGGGGCTTGAGGGCGGGTTGCCCGGCATCCAAGGGGCTAGGGCACCACCCTCCCCGACCAATCACCGCTTGGGGGTGGAGCTACGTCTCTGTGGGCGGTCCCAGAGTTGCAGCGGGTTGCAGACCTGGGGCAGAAGAAGGGGCACTGGGAGAGAGAGAGTTGCCCTGCGGAGGTCCGGGCTGGTGAGTGAGCAGCATGCCCCGGGGTGGGGGTCGGGGGGTAGGGTGCGCCCCAGGTGGGAGGCAGGGTTCTGGAAGGGCACGTGGAGAGGGTTCATTGTGGGGACTCAGGTGAGTTTTCTTTTTCCCTTTAAAGTCTCTTCCGCCCCATGTCCTCAACTGGCCTTATTCCCCATACCCGTGAACTCCAGGGCGCCCACTCACCTGAGCTTTTGTGGGATGGGTTGCAGAATTTCAGGGTTTCCCCTGTTCCCCGGGAAGAGTGCGGGCAAGGACCTCACAGAATCCCCACCTTCAGTGGGGTGTCCCCCGGTTCTCTGACACAGTGCAGGTGATGCATCTTGAGCAGTACCCCGAGTTCAGCAGGGTGTGCCCTGGTCCCCCAGGCACAGGTGTGGCAGTAGCAAGCCCCAGAGCCATCCCCCAACTTCAGCATTATGCCCCGTGTGCCCCCGAGTTAGTGGTAATTGGCTGTTAGAATCATGCAGGAAAATCCTCCAGGTGGGGGCCTGGAGGCGGGCGTAAACCAGACCCCACTCTAGTTGCATTGGGAATAGACGAATTGAGGGTTTCTTTAGAAGAGTAAGTCTGCTTTCCAGAAAAGGCAAGGTCATTGGTCTATTGAGAATGAAGATAATTAGTGCTAAACAACAAGTATGTGTTGCCCCTTCGTCCAGAAACCGAAGCAGGTGTGCAGGCTTTAGGTCAGAGGTGCCTTCTTCTCCCCAGCTGACAGCACTTCTCTGCTCTGGCTCCATGAGACTCGAGGTTTTGAACGTCAGCATCTGAGTCAGGGAGGCAGCTTGTCACAGGACGCCAGTGTTCAGAGAAAACACAGCTATTTTGGCATAATGTCCTATCTATGTCAGGACTGGAGGTAAAACCTCTCATTATCCCAAAACCTCCTGGGCTTTTCTCTTTTCTCTAGTTGAGCCACAAAGTAAAATTGAAGTAGCTGTCAGCATTCTGGGTTTGGTGCAAGAATTACTTAGTTTCCCTGCAGGTAGAACTTTGCAGGGGATCACAATTTCTCTGTCCATTTATTGCTTACAAATGTATTTTGACTATCTGTTTCCTAGGAACCCTCTTTTATTAGAAAGGGAAGGTGAGATTCACTCTGTGCCTGTTTGTAACATCTAATTTGTTCCTTCGTCTAACAGTGTTTATTCAATTGGGCCTAAGATATGGTTGAGTGGCCAGCATCTAGAGTTAGGTGGCTTTTTTTCATCTGATACAGACTTGGATGATGTCATTTGACAAAGGTGATGTTTCATCATTGATTAGTTTATTCACCAGAAGAGTTAAAATTAGGGTGGAGGGAAAATTCAAAATTATCCAAATGGGCCTGTTCCTGTTTAAAAGTTGAGCTTGACTTTCTAGTTTTACTATTATCTCGATATTTTGAGGTGCCATATTCTGTCTGTAGTTTCTTTGGTGGTGGAGTCAGAAGGAGAGTCTGGGAATTCTTTTGGATAGTGGCATGCTGGTGGCTTCAAGGGGCTTGGCGTCAGGAGCCTTGGGGTGAATTCTGCAACTGCTTGCCTGACCCTGGGTGCATCTCGCAGAGGTTTTGTTTCCTCTTATGAAATTGCCAGCAGATAATGTTCTGCTTAAAGGGGAACCCTCCCATCCTGTTGGTGGGAATGCAGAGTGGTGCAGACAGTCTGGGAAACAGTGTGGGGGTTCCTCAAAAAGTTAAACATTGAGCAACCACATGATCCAGCAATTGCTCTCCTAGGTGCTTACCCAAAAGATACAAAAATGCACATTCGAAGGGGGTACATGCACCATGATGTTTATAGCAACAATGTCCACAGTAGCCAAACTATGGAGAGAATCCCAAAGTCCATGCACTGATGAATGGATAAAGCAGATGTGGGATACGTATATATATGTATATATGTATATGTGTGTGTATATATATATATATATATATGGGAATATGACCCAGCTTCAAAAAGAATGAAATCTTACCATTTGCAAGGATGTGGATGGATCTAGAGTGTATTAAGCTAAGCAAAATTAGTGAGGAAAGACAAATATCCTATGCTCTCACGCTTGTGGAATTTCAGAAAGAAAACAGATGAACAGAGTTGAGGGGTGATGAGAAAGGCAAACAAGGAAATAGACTCAACCTTGGAGAACAAACTGAGTGTTGCTGCAGGACAGGGGCGTGGGGGGAAGAGTTAAATGGGTGAGGGGTATTAAGGAGGGCGCTTGTGATGAGCACTGGGTACTGTATGCAGGTGAGGAATCACTAAATCCTACCCCTGAAGCGAATATTCCATGGCATGTGAACTAACTGGAATTTAAGTAAAAGAAGAAAGGAAAAAGTGTTCTGCTTCATGAAGAGTGAGGTAAAATTGTAGTGATTTGGGCTGTACTGTTCTATAGATGATAGTTGTAAAACACCCTGTTGTAAGATACACTAGTTTCTTATCACATAAGGAGTCCTCAGAAAGCTGCAATGAAAGATTCAGATCTCAGAGCATGTTCATGTTCCACCGATATGTTACAGTTTGCACAGGTAGGACAGAAGGAGAGAAAGGCAACAGAAGGGGAAAGTAGGTGTGAACCTTTCATTAGTTAGCATTATAGCTTTCTCATGAAAGCCTTGCGCCAGTGTGATTTTGCAAGAAGAGGGGGAATCCGGGAGCTTTGCAGGAGACGGGGGAGTTCCAGGTCTGGGTAAAGCTGACAGGGGTCCCAGAGGAGAGCTGAATGCATTCTGCAGCAGGGTGTGGGCAGGGTGGGCTCCAGGGGTGGCTGTGGGTCTCCTGTGTGAGAGTTGTGACAGGTGAGGGCTGTGTGCAAGTTCCTGGCTGAGGACAAGTGAGGCACAGGTGGAGAGCTGGCAGAAAACCTTTTTCTGGGCCTCCAGCCTCACCCAACACACACAGCCTCACCTTCTGTCCCTGTCACTCCAATTCAGACTTCTCAGAAGGCGAGTGAGAACACATCAAGAGCATTCTAAACAGAAGGGAAAGCATGTGCAAAGGCTCTGGGGCAGGAGAATTCCAGATATGTCCAGGAGCAGCAAGAAGGCCCTGTGGCCACAGGGGACAGCTTAGGACATGACCTCAGGGAGGTGACAGAGGGCGACAGAAAGCCATTCCAGGGCTATAACCCCATGAGACCCTGTTTCACTAGGCCATCGTGGCTACAGCGTTGAGAACAGATGACAGAGGGTTGAAGATGGCAAGGCAGGTCAATGACGAAGCTTTTCCAGGAACTCAGGCACTGTGGACCAGACAGGTGGCCTTGGATGGAGTGGTTAGACCTATTCTGGGTCCATTTTGAAGATGGAGCTCACAGGATTTGCTGATGAGTTAGCTATTAGGAGCAGGAGAACGGAGGAATTGGGGTAACTCCCAGCTGTTGTGGGTTGTCCTGATCGAGGGGAAGGAGAGGGTTTCTGGGGTAAGGAGGTAGTCCGTGTTCCGCATGCTGAGGAAGGTGCCTTTCCCGGTGGATCTGCTGAGGTTTGTGTCTGGGAGAACCTTTCACATCTCCTCCCTCAGCAATGCTCAAGTACAAGTATCCCCCAGCTTTTAAACGTTCACAGTAAGACACTTGGCTTTCTTGAAAGAACTACGTTATTACCCAGCTTCAGTGAGAGGAAGAGACCTAAAGAGGATTTCCCTCTTATGAAAAAAGGTGAACAGTGAGAATCGCGTTCAGCATCTGTTTTGGGGAGAAGCACGACAGAGGCGGCGTGCACCCCAACCAGCTCCTTCCGCTGGGAACCGCTCTCCGCGTCCAGCCACCAGCACTTTGAATTGTGTCTGTGAGCCTCTGCTGTGCTTTATCTTCATTTATGCTGGGCCTCCGTTAGAAACTTGTGTCCTGAGGCCTAAGAAAAGCCAAAGAGAAGGAATCTTGGAGTCTGAGCACACTGTCCAATTTTTCCGTGTAAATGAACGGTCATCCCTTCTTTACACCATTTCTGCTGTGCAAGGTTTCTCAGAAGCCCTGTACTTTCAAAGAGCAGGGAAACCTATACCCCATGCTGCGGGGTTAGTTTTAGTCTCCATGCTGGACGGAACATTTCATGACTGTCGGATTTTCTCACTCAAACATTGAGACTTGGACCACCTTCACCCGTTTCTACCACCCCATCCCCGAATCTGGCACCTACCAATCTGCTCTCAGTATCTATGTGTTCAGTATTTGTTTATTCCACGTGGAATGTACATGAGAGCATCTGGTATTTGTCTTTCTGTGTCTGAGTTACTTGGCATAAGGCCCCCAAGGTCTGTGTTTCCATGTCTGGTTATTGTGAATAATGCTGCAGTGAACGTGGGAGTGCATCTGTCTTTTTGAGGCAGTATTTTTGTGTTCTCCAAATCAATACTCAGTAGAGCCATTACTGGGTCATGTGGTAGTTGTATTTATTTTTTCAGGAACCTCCATACCGTTTGTCACAGTGGCTGCACCAATTTCCATTCCCACCAACAGCGCACAGTGTCTCCTCGTCTGCACGCCCTTGACCCCACCTGGTGTCTGTCTCTGGGACAATTGCTGTTCCAACAGTTGTGAGGGGATAGCCGATTGTGGGTTTGACTGATGTTTCCCTGACGATGCTCAGTGATGTCGAACAACTTTTTCTGTCTGTTGGCACCTGTGTGCCATCTTTGGACAGTATCTATTCACATATTCACCCCATTTTTTATACAGTTTTTTTTTGTTTTGATTTGTATGAGTGTTGTGTGCATTTTGGATATTAGCCTCTTCTCACACATATGATTCGCAGATATTTTTTTCTTATTGGGTCAGTGGCCTTTTAAGTTTTTGATGGTTTCTTTTGCCGTGTGGAAGATTTCAGTTTGATGTTGTTCCACTTGTTTATTTTTGCTTTTGTTGCCTTTGCATTTGGTGTCCGATCTGAAGACTCTTTGCCAAAACCAATGTCGAGAGACTTAGTACCTGTGTCTTCTTGGAGGTTTATGGATTCGGGTCTTATGTTCAAATCATTCATCCATTAAAAATTTTGTGTGTGGTGTAAGAAAGTGACCCAGTTATATTCTTCTGCATTTAGTGTCCAGTTTGCCTGTTACCGCTCACTGAAGAGACAGTCCTTCCCTCATGGCATATCTTCTGCTGCTGTGTCGTAAGTTAGGGTCATCTACGTGTGGGTAAGTTTCTGAGCTTTCTGTTCTGTTCCACTGACCTGGTGTCTGTGTTTCTGCCAGTACCATCCTGTTTAGATGACAACAGCTTTGTAATCTAGCTTGAAATCCAGGAGTGTGTTGACTGCACCTTTCTTTCTCCAGGTTGCTTTGGGTATTTGGGGTCTTTTGTGATTCCATACAAGTTTGAGGACTGTTTTCTATTTCCTCGAATAATGCCACTGGAATTCAGATGGGGATTTCATCACATCTGTCGATTGCTTTGGGTACGATGGACATGTTCACATAATTAACTCTTCCAGTTAAGGAGCATGGCGTATGCTTCCATTTGTTTGTGTTGCCTTCCAAATCTTTGACCCATACATTCTGCCCCCCTCGACACACATGTTTTTCATTTCTTTTCTGCCATGTGTTGAGTGTACTATGTCTTTCTCATTGTTGGTTACTTTTATTCCTAGATTTTTTTTTTTTGATGCAATTGTAAATGGCATTGCTTTTTTAATTTCTCTTTGCGAAAGTGTGTCATCAGTATACAGAAATGCAAGAAGTTGGGTCATCTGGGTGGCTCCATAGGTGAAGCGTCTGCCTTCTGCTCAGGTCAGAGTTCTGGGATCGAGCCCCGTGTTGGGCTCCCCGCTTAGCGAGGGTCTGCTTCTCCGTCTTTCTGACACTCCCCCGGCTCGTGCTTTTTCTCTTCCTGTCAAATAAATAAATAAAATCTGAAAAAAAATAAAGACAACAGGTCTCTGTATATTGACTTTATATCCTGCAGCTTTCTTGAATTTGTTTATTCTAACAGTTTTTTTTTTTTTTTTTTTTTGTGGAATCTTTTGGGATTTCATGTCATTTGCAAATAGTGACCGTTTTCCTGTATGGATTTCATATCTTTCTCTTTTTTTAAAATGATGTTAGTCACCCTACAGTACTTCATTTGTTTTTGATGTAGTGTTCCAGGATTCATTGTTTGCATATAACACCTAGTGCTCATTATGACACGTGCCCTCCTTAATACCCATCACCAGGATAACCCATTCCCCTACCCCTCCCTTTCTGCAACCTTCAGTTTGTTTCCCAGTGTCAATAGTCTCTCATGGTTCATCTCCCCCTCTCATTCCCCACCTTCACTTTTCCCTTCCTTCTCCTAATGTCCTCCATGCTATTCCTTCCATTCCACATAGGAGTGAAACCATATGATAACTGTCTTTCTCTGCTTGACTTAATTTCACTTAGCATAATCCCCTCCTGGTCCATCCACGTTGGTGCAAATGGTGGGTATTCATCCTTTCTGATGACTGAGTAATATTCCATTGTATAGATGAACCACATCTTCTTTGTCCATTCATCTGCTGAAGGACATCTTGGCTCCTTCCACAGTTTGGCTATTAGGGACATTGCTGCTATGAACATTGGGATACAGGTGCCCCTTCTTTTCATTACTCTGTGTCTATGGGGTAAATACCCAGTAGTGCAATTGGTGGGTCGTAGGATAGCTCTGTGTTCAACGTCTTGAGGAATCTCCATATTGTTTTCAAAAGTGGCTGTACCAGCTTGAATTCTCACGAGTAGTGGTAGAGGGCTCCCCTTTCTCCACATCCTCTCTGACTTTTTTTTATTTCCTGTCTTGTTAATTTCTTCTCAAGATTTTATTTATTTATTCCACAGAGATAGAGACAGCCAGCGAGAGAGGGAACACAAGCAGGGGGAGTGGGAGAGGAAGAAGCAGGCTCATAGCGGAGGAGCCTGATGTGGGGCTCCATCCCATAATGCTGGGATCACGCCCTGAGCCGAAGGCAGACGCTTAACCGCTGTGCCACCCAGGTGCCCCCGGCCTTGTTAATTTTAACCATTCTAACTGGTGTAAGGTGGTATCTCATTGTAGTTTTGATTTGTATTTGCCTGATGGCAAGTGATGTGGAGCATTTTTTCATGTGTCTGTTGGCCATTTGTATGTCTTCTCTGGACAAGTATCTCTTTGTGTCTTCTGCCCATTTTTTGGGTGTCGAGTTTGAGGAGTTCTTTATAGATCTTGGATACCAGCCCTTTATCTGTAATATCATTTGCAGATATCTTCTTCGATTCCGTAGGTTGCCTTTTTGTTTTGTTGATCGTTTGCTTTGCCGTGCAGAAACTTTTTATCTTGATGAAGTGCCAATAGTTCATTTTTGCTTTTATTTCCTTTGCCTTTAGAGACGTGGCTTGCAAGAAGTTGTTGTGTCCAAGGTTGAAGAGTTCTTTTGATTTTGATATGAGACAGGAATCCATTATCTTTCTTTCCTGATTGCATTCGAGTCCTCTGTCTTTCTTGGTGAGTCTAGCTAAGTTTGTCAGTTTTGTTTATCTTTCCAAGAAAGGCAGCTCTCATTTTCATTGTGTGGTTTGTTTTTTTTTTTTGTCTTTTTAGTCTCTGTTGGATTTATTTATGCATTCCTTTTTGTTATTTCCTTATTTCTACTAATTTGGGGCTTTGTTTGCTGTTTTTTTTTTTCTACTTCTTTACCACAGAAATCAGGTTGTTTATTGGAGAGCATTCTCATGGATTGATGAAGACTTGAATTTCTATGAACGTCCCCCCCGTAGAGCTACTTTTGCTGCATCCCATAAGTTTTTGTAGGTTGTCTTTTTCATCAGTGTCAAGGTACTTCTAAATTTTTTTTGATTTCTTCTTTGACTGTTGGTTGTTCAGTAGCATGTTGTTAAATCTCCACATATTTTTTTAAGATTATTTAAGTATCTGGCAGAGAGTGAGACAGCGAGAGAGGGAACGCAAGCAGGGGGGTGGGAGAGGGAGAAGCGGGCTTCCCACTGAGCAAGGAGCCTGATTCGGGGCTAGATCCCAGGCTCCTGGGATCACGACCTGAGCTGAAGGCAGATCCTTAATGACTGAGCCACCCAGGCCCCCCAATCTCCACCTGTTTTTGACTGTCCCATTTTTTTCTTGAGACGGATTTCTAGTTTCATATCATTGTGGTTGGACAAGATTTGTAGCAGAAGGTGAAGAGAGCATTCAGATGAAAGGTTTGTTTCCTGGAGGGTTTTCTGAGGGCAGACCATGAGTTCCGTGGGGACGGAGGAAGGTTTTGTGAGACGGGGGGTGGGGTTACCCCTTGTTAGAATTACTGACTACTACCATGCAGGCTGTGTGCTACCGTTCACGCCGTAGTCCTGATGGGCTTGTACTTCATTAGAAATATTTTCTAGGAGGTGTAGGCATAGGCTTCTCTAAAAGAAAGGTGCCATGTGGGTTCATGGCATGACCCCAGGTCAGCAACCAGGATGTATGGTATTGTGGGGGATCAGAACCAGGCTTTCTGTGGGAAGTGACGGAAATAGGGTATGGTGAGCTCCATGACCTCATAGGTGAGGTCCCGAGTGACCCACTGGGTGTTGGGTTCCGTGGATCTGTTTCATCAGGTGCTGTGGAATTCAGGGACACCCTCCTGTCTGTGGATTTGTGTGGAGACAGGTAGACATCAGTGTCTGGCCAGGCACGAGGGTCGCACTGGACCACCACCAGAGGTGCAGCATGCGGGGGAGCCACTGCTTGGTTTCCACGAAAGCTGACCAGGGTCTGTGACCGTGATTCCTAGCAGCTGCAAGGGGAGAGGAGGCCGGGGGTGGTGCACACTTCCTAGACTTGTGGTCAGGACTAGTCTGGAGCCCACTGAAGTCAGCCACACCTGGCACAGAAGGCCCCCAGTCAGTGTAGCTGTGGGCACTGCTCCCATGGCACTTTCGGGCCGGCTCCATGCTGCCACCTCCTGCTTTTCATCATCATCTTCAAGGTCGTGTGCCTCTGCTCTTGCCCCATGGCCTCCGGGGTATTGTCCGTCCTCCATCTGGCCCTCGTCCCTGGTGCCCTGTGCAGTCCGATGCCAGGGTAGCCTTCTCGAGACAAACATCTGGCCCTGATGGAACACTTCCATGGATCTCGTGTGATGCGAGGATGATGTCCTGCCCTGGAAGGGGGCTGCAGGTCCCCAATCAGGAGAGCCATGTCTCCCTTTTCAGCATGGCCTGCCCTCCCCTCAGTCTTCTTCAGGGAAGCTCTCCCCACTTCCTGAGATGACAGCTCTGAACTTAAAAGTGAATGTTATTTTACATATCTCTATGCCTTAGTTCATCCATGGCATGTCTTTCAACGCCGTTAGTGTTTTTTTTTTTTTTTTTTTTTTTTTTTTTTTTTTTTTTTAGCAGTTCCGAAGGGCTGTCTGCTCAAGGAGGGGATGACCTGGGTGGGGCAGCTTTCCCTCTCATCTCCCTCAGCCTGTCGCTGAGCCCTGGGGCCAGCTGTCCCACTGAGGATTGAGGGACCCGAGCCAGCCCATCCTGAGCCCAGGCTGTGTGTCAGCTGTGTAGACTGATGCGTGTCGGAGCGGTGGGCGGCTGGCATAGGCCAGGGGCAGGCAGTGTCTCCCCATTCCTTCCCTCCCTTCCTCCCAGAGGTAGCTCAGAGCAGCCTTCAACCCCTGCATCTCCAGATCCCTTGACCTATGCCTCCTGTGTTCAGCTGGTGACCTTGGAGTTTCGCATGGATTCTACCTGCCATACCCTCTCCTGTAGCAGTTCCTGGATCAGGGGAGGGGTCGGACCCTTGTCTGATTTTGGTCTTCTTCCTGTCCCGCACCAAGCCCACTCACCTTTGCATCTTCCATGTATGTGCTTGGAAGCAAGTCCATCCACAGGGAACCTATTAGCCAAATGGATCCAGGTAATGAACATTGAAGTAGAGATCCAGGATCCATAATAAACCTGCTCTGAAACCTGTCCCAAAGTCTGTGACTCTCTCACACTGAAACAGAAACAATAATAGCTTTCTGGACTGTGAAGTGACATGTGTCTCTACTTCCAATCTTGAAGGCATAGGTGCTGAGCCTGGACAGAAAAGGACCATGGCTCCCGTGGGCTGGGATCCACAGTAAGAACTCAGTGAAATCTGAATTCGAGGCATAGAATGAATAATTATTGTAGAGTGAATCCTCCCAAGTAGGGCTTATGCACATTGCAGAGGAAAAGCTTTTTCAAAGAGGTTCCTGAAAGAAAAATCTTTTTAAAAAATTTATTTTAATTCCAGTAGAGCTAACATACAGTGTTACATTCGTTTCAGGTGTACAAGAGAGTGATTCAGTAATTCTATATATTACTCAGTGGTCATCCAGAAAAGTGTCCTCTTAATCCGCTTCATCTATTTCACTCATCCCTCTATGCACCTCCTCCTCTCTGGTAACCATCCGTTTGTTCTCTCTTGTTAAGAGTTTGTATTTTGCCAGGCCCATACTCAGGCAACCCTGTTTGGGTAGAGTTTCCGTGTCCCCTGCGAGGGGGGATGGGGGTGGGCACGCTGTGAGCCGGTATTTCCAGGCTTTTGTTCCCTGGCGGCTTTCTCTGGCGGTCTGCTGTGCCTCTTCTGAGAGTCAGAGCAGCAGAGGCTGAATTGTCACAGAACAGAGGGATTGCGGCCCATTCTCCGCCGATGTTCTGGCCACTTTAACTCCGTTACTGTTGGTGCTGCTCAACCCTGTAGCGTCCCGGGATGTGCGCCCCACACCCGGCGTCCCTGCCCTCCCTTCCAGGGCAGGCGCGTCTCTGTCCTTTGTGTTTCTAATGCCGCCAGCCGCCAGCCGCCAGCCGCCCCCGCGCGCTCCCGGATCTCCCGGTCTCAGTCTGGATCCCGTGAGCACACCAGGATTCCGGAGTTCCGTGAGAAGCCTGGTGGCGCGCGCACCCGGTTCAGGGTCTCGGTCTGCTGTTTCGTGGGTGCCGACCGCGAGTCCGCCCGCTCCCCCGTGCAGGTGGCCCGCCAACCGCCAGCCGCCCTGCGCGCGCTCCAGAAGCTCCTGGTCTCAGTCTGGATCCCGTGAGCACACCGGGATTCAGGAATTCCGTGAGAAGCCTGGTGGCGCGCGCACCCGGTTCAGGGTCTCAGTCTGCTGTTTCGCGGGTGCCGACCGTGAGTCCGCCCGCTCCCCCGTGCAGGTGGCCTGCCAGCTGCCAGCTGCCCCGCATGCGCTCCGGGAGCTCCCGGTCTCAGTCTGGATCCCGTGAGCACACGGGATTCCCGGGTTCCGCGAGATGCCTGGTGGCGCGCGCTCCCGGCTCACCGGTCTCAGTCCGCTCTCTCGCGGGTGCCCTCTGTGAGTGCGCCCGCTCCCCCCGTGCAGGTGGCTGCCGCTTCCCGGCGCCCGAACGCGGCGGCTCCCTCCCCCTTCCGTTTATCTTCCGATATCTGTGCCCGGTTTCACGGCTCCCCGCTTCGTACCTCAATACTCAGCGCTGGAGATGTTCATTTGTAGAGATCCAGATGTATCTTCCTGCGTCTCAGGCTGATTCCGTGGTTGTTTAGGCTGGTCTGGTACCTATCCAGCTCGACTCAGGGGACCTGTGAAAAAGGGGTCCCCTACTCCTCCGCCATCTTAACTCGTCTCTTGTACCTGAAATAGTATTTAAAAACACTCAGCTCAGCCTCTTCTACAAAGTGAGCCAATGCTTATAAACAAGGCTAAAATATTCCCTTACCGGCGATGACTTCCCAGCCATCGTAGTGTTTAACTGGTATGACTGTGACTTACATTAGTCAACATTTGCAGAGAAAGAACTTAGTGCATCCAGGGGGCACTTCATGTTGAAATTAGTTTGTGACAATGAGCTACTGTGTTTTATACTGTAGTCCAAGGGAATGGTGCCAGACATCTCTAAGGTGTCTAGCAGTTCTACAATTCTGATTTTAAGTGGTCTGTGTGCTTCAGAGATTTGGGCAGGAGAAGGGCAGGAGTCCAGAGACTGTGAACACTTCTGTTACCTGTGCTGACCATGGAGCAGGTAGCCTTCTGTGGGCATCATTTTGATTTCTTGGTACTCTTGTGAAAGGTGCTTTTGTCTCAAATTCCTCCATTTAGGAGCAATTATAATGATAAAAGTAATGTTTATCTTATATCATCTGTGGGCCCTGATCCTGGGCTCCCAGGGAAGCTATCCTTTAACATTTTACCCGGCTCAAAATGACTGGGCAAAACCTCAAAGCATGGGCCCTATTTCTGCCCCAAGCACATGCTGTACATCTGTTTCGAGAAGAAAACAATAACCAAAAATGCCAACATGAAGATAAGAAAAAATCAAGAACCTCTTTGGCTCCCATAAGATTAAAGTCATACTGACATGTACATACTGAAAATGCATGAAATCATTGCATGTCCTAAAGCCCAAGCCTTGGAGGGTCTGAGAGCCACTGACCTTGCCCAGAACCAGGCACACCCCAGCAGGGAGGGCTGGTGCAGAAAGGGAAGGGGCAGGACGCTGAGGGTGGTCTGCAGCTAGAGGGGTCCCTGGAAGGGGCCAGGTGTGTGGGGGGAGCCCGGCCCACGACCCCACCCATGCCTGTGCTGGGTGTTGAGTAGAGGAGGCGCCTCTTGGACCCCCTGCACTTTCAGGGTTCCAGGGGCTTGAGGGCGGGTTGCCCGGCATCCAAGGGGCTAGGGCACCACCCTCCCCGACCAATCACCGCTTGGGGGTGGAGCTACGTCTCTGTGGGCGGTCCCAGAGTTGCAGCGGGTTGCAGACCTGGGGCAGAAGAAGGGGCACTGGGAGAGAGAGAGTTGCCCTGCGGAGGTCCGGGCTGGTGAGTGAGCAGCATGCCCCGGGGTGGGGGTCGGGGGGTAGGGTGCGCCCCAGGTGGGAGGCAGGGTTCTGGAAGGGCACGTGGAGAGGGTTCATTGTGGGGACTCAGGTGAGTTTTCTTTTTCCCTTTAAAGTCTCTTCCGCCCCATGTCCTCAACTGGCCTTATTCCCCATACCCGTGAACTCCAGGGCGCCCACTCACCTGAGCTTTTGTGGGATGGGTTGCAGAATTTCAGGGTTTCCCCTGTTCCCCGGGAAGAGTGCGGGCAAGGACCTCACAGAATCCCCACCTTCAGTGGGGTGTCCCCCGGTTCTCTGACACAGTGCAGGTGATGCATCTTGAGCAGTACCCCGAGTTCAGCAGGGTGTGCCCTGGTCCCCCAGGCACAGGTGTGGCAGTAGCAAGCCCCAGAGCCATCCCCCAACTTCAGCATTATGCCCCGTGTGCCCCCGAGTTAGTGGTAATTGGCTGTTAGAATCATGCAGGAAAATCCTCCAGGTGGGGGCCTGGAGGCGGGCGTAAACCAGACCCCACTCTAGTTGCATTGGGAATAGACGAATTGAGGGTTTCTTTAGAAGAGTAAGTCTGCTTTCCAGAAAAGGCAGGGTCATTGGTCTATTGAGAATGAAGATAATTAGTGCTAAACAACAAGTATGTGTTGCCCCTTCGTCCAGAAACCGAAGCATGTGTGCAGGCTTTAGGTCAGAGGTGCCTTCTTCTCCCCAGCTGACAGCACTTCTCTGCTCTGGCTCCATGAGACTCGAGGTTTTGAACGTCAGCATCTGAGTCAGGGAGGCAGCTTGTCACAGGACGCCAGCGTTCAGAGAAAACACAGCTATTTTGGCATAATGTCCTATCTATGTCAGGACTGGAGGTAAAACCTCTCATTATCCCAAAACCTCCTGGGCTTTTCTCTTTTCTCTAGTTGAGCCACAAAGTAAAATTGAAGTAGCTGTCAGCATTCTGGGTTTGGTGCAAGAATTACTTAGTTTCCCTGCAGGTAGAACTTTGCAGGGGATCACAATTTCTCTGTCCATTTATTGCTTACAAATGTATTTTGACTATCTGTTTCCTAGGAACCCTCTTTTATTAGAAAGGGAAGGTGAGATTCACTCTGTGCCTGTTTGTAACATCTAATTTGTTCCTTCGTCTAACAGTGTTTATTCAATTGGGCCTAAGATATGGTTGAGTGGCCAGCATCTAGAGTTAGGTGGCTTTTTTTCATCTGATACAGACTTGGATGATGTCATTTGACAAAGGTGATGTTTCATCATTGATTAGTTTATTCACCAGAAGAGTTAAAATTAGGGTGGAGGGAAAATTCAAAATTATCCAAATGGGCCTGTTCCTGTTTAAAAGTTGAGCTTGACTTTCTAGTTTTACTATTATCTCGATATTTTGAGGTGCCATATTCTGTCTGTAGTTTCTTTGGTGGTGGAGTCAGAAGGAGAGTCTGGGAATTCTTTTGGATAGTGGCATGCTGGTGGCTTCAAGGGGCTTGGCGTCAGGAGCCTTGGGGTGAATTCTGCAACTGCTTGCCTGACCCTGGGTGCATCTCGCAGAGGTTTTGTTTCCTCTTATGAAATTGCCAGCAGATAATGTTCTGCTTAAAGGGGAACCCTCCCATCCTGTTGGTGGGAATGCAGAGTGGTGCAGACAGTCTGGGAAACAGTGTGGGGGTTCCTCAAAAAGTTAAACATTGAACAACCACATGATCCAGCAATTGCTCTCCTAGGTGCTTACCCAAAAGATACAAAAATGCACATTCGAAGGGGGTACATGCACCATGATGTTTATAGCAACAATGTCCACAGTAGCCAAACTATGGAGAGAATCCCAAAGTCCATGCACTGATGAATGGATAAAGCAGATGTGGGATACGTATATATATGTATATATGTATATGTGTGTGTATATATATATATATATATATATATGGGAATATGACCCAGCTTCAAAAAGAATGAAATCTTACCATTTGCAAGGATGTGGATGGATCTAGAGTGTATTAAGCTAAGCAAAATTAGTGAGGAAAGACAAATATCCTATGCTCTCACGCTTGTGGAATTTCAGAAAGAAAACAGATGAACAGAGTTGAGGGGTGATGAGAAAGGCAAACAAGGAAATAGACTCAACCTTGGAGAACAAACTGAGTGTTGCTGCAGGACAGGGGCGTGGGGGGAAGAGTTAAATGGGTGAGGGGTATTAAGGAGGGCGCTTGTGATGAGCACTGGGTACTGTATGCAGGTGAGGAATCACTAAATCCTACCCCTGAAGCGAATATTCCATGGCATGTGAACTAACTGGAATTTAAGTAAAAGAAGAAAGGAAAAAGTGTTCTGCTTCATGAAGAGTGAGGTAAAATTGTAGTGATTTGGGCTGTACTGTTCTATAGATGATAGTTGTAAAACACCCTGTTGTAAGATACACTAGTTTCTTATCACATAAGGAGTCCTCAGAAAGCTGCAATGAAAGATTCAGATCTCAGAGCATGTTCATGTTCCACTGATATGTTACAGTTTGCACAGGTAGGACAGAAGGAGAGAAAGGCAACAGAAGGGGAAAGTAGGTGTGAACCTTTCATTAGTTAGCATTATAGCTTTCTCATGAAAGCCTTGCGCCAGTGTGATTTTGCAAGAAGAGGGGGAATCCGGGAGCTTTGCAGGAGACGGGGGAGTTCCAGGTCTGGGTAAAGCTGACAGGGGTCCCAGAGGAGAGCTGAATGCATTCTGCAGCAGAGTGTGGGCAGGGTGGGCTCCAGGGGTGGCTGTGGGTCTCCTGTGTGAGAGTTGTGACAGGTGAGGGCTGTGTGCAAGTTCCTGGCTGAGGACAAGTGAGGCACAGGTGGAGAGCTGGCAGAAAACCTTTTTCTGGGCCTCCAGCCTCACCCAACACACACAGCCTCACCTTCTGTCCCTGTCACTCCAATTCAGACTTCTCAGAAGGCGAGTGAGAACACATCAAGAGCATTCTAAACAGAAGGGAAAGCATGTGCAAAGGCTCTGGGGCAGGAGAATTCCAGATATGTCCAGGAGCAGCAAGAAGGCCCTGTGGCCACAGGGGACAGCTTAGGACATGACCTCAGGGAGGTGACAGAGGGCGACAGAAAGCCATTCCAGGGCTATAACCCCATGAGACCCTGTTTCACTAGGCCATCGTGGCTACAGCGTTGAGAACAGATGACAGAGGGTTGAAGATGGCAAGGCAGGTCAATGACGAAGCTTTTCCAGGAACTCAGGCACTGTGGACCAGACAGGTGGCCTTGGATGGAGTGGTTAGACCTATTCTGGGTCCATTTTGAAGATGGAGCTCACAGGATTTGCTGATGAGTTAGCTATTAGGAGCAGGAGAACGGAGGAATTGGGGTAACTCCCAGCTGTTGTGGGTTGTCCTGATCGAGGGGAAGGAGAGGGTTTCTGGGGTAAGGAGGTAGTCCGTGTTCCGCATGCTGAGGAAGGTGCCTTTCCCGGTGGATCTGCTGAGGTTTGTGTCTGGGAGAACCTTTCACATCTCCTCCCTCAGCAATGCTCAAGTACAAGTATCCCCCAGCTTTTAAACGTTCACAGTAAGACACTTGGCTTTCTTGAAAGAACTACGTTATTACCCAGCTTCAGTGAGAGGAAGAGACCTAAAGAGGATTTCCCTCTTATGAAAAAAGGTGAACAGTGAGAATCGCGTTCAGCATCTGTTTTGGGGAGAAGCACGACAGAGGCGGCGTGCACCCCAACCAGCTCCTTCCGCTGGGAACCGCTCTCCGCGTCCAGCCACCAGCACTTTGAATTGTGTCTGTGAGCCTCTGCTGTGCTTTATCTTCATTTATGCTGGGCCTCCGTTAGAAACTTGTGTCCTGAGGCCTAAGAAAAGCCAAAGAGAAGGAATCTTGGAGTCTGAGCACACTGTCCAATTTTTCCGTGTAAATGAACGGTCATCCCTTCTTTACACCATTTCTGCTGTGCAAGGTTTCTCAGAAGCCCTGTACTTTCAAAGAGCAGGGAAACCTATACCCCATGCTGCGGGGTTAGTTTTAGTCTCCATGCTGGACGGAACATTTCATGACTGTCGGATTTTCTCACTCAAACATTGAGACTTGGACCACCTTCACCCGTTTCTACCACCCCATCCCCGAATCTGGCACCTACCAATCTGCTCTCAGTATCTATGTGTTCAGTATTTGTTTATTCCACGTGGAATGTACATGAGAGCATCTGGTATTTGTCTTTCTGTGTCTGAGTTACTTGGCATAAGGCCCCCAAGGTCTGTGTTTCCATGTCTGGTTATTGTGAATAATGCTGCAGTGAACGTGGGAGTGCATCTGTCTTTTTGAGGCAGTATTTTTGTGTTCTCCAAATCAATACTCAGTAGAGCCATTACTGGGTCATGTGGTAGTTGTATTTATTTTTTCAGGAACCTCCATACCGTTTGTCACAGTGGCTGCACCAATTTCCATTCCCACCAACAGCGCACAGTGTCTCCTCGTCTGCACGCCCTTGACCCCACCTGGTGTCTGTCTCTGGGACAATTGCTGTTCCAACAGTTGTGAGGGGATAGCCGATTGTGGGTTTGACTGATGTTTCCCTGACGATGCTCAGTGATGTCGAACAACTTTTTCTGTCTGTTGGCACCTGTGTGCCATCTTTGGACAGTATCTATTCACATATTCACCCCATTTTTTATACAGTTTTTTTTTGTTTTGATTTGTATGAGTGTTGTGTGCATTTTGGATATTAGCCTCTTCTCACACATATGATTCGCAGATATTTTTTTCTTATTGGGTCAGTGGCCTTTTAAGTTTTTGATGGTTTCTTTTGCCGTGTGGAAGATTTCAGTTTGATGTTGTTCCACTTGTTTATTTTTGCTTTTGTTGCCTTTGCATTTGGTGTCCGATCTGAAGACTCTTTGCCAAAACCAATGTCGAGAGACTTAGTACCTGTGTCTTCTTGGAGGTTTATGGATTCGGGTCTTATGTTCAAATCATTCATCCATTAAAAATTTTGTGTGTGGTGTAAGAAAGTGACCCAGTTATATTCTTCTGCATTTAGTGTCCAGTTTGCCTGTTACCGCTCACTGAAGAGACAGTCCTTCCCTCATGGCATATCTTCTGCTGCTGTGTCGTAAGTTAGGGTCATCTACGTGTGGGTAAGTTTCTGAGCTTTCTGTTCTGTTCCACTGACCTGGTGTCTGTGTTTCTGCCAGTACCATCCTGTTTAGATGACAACAGCTTTGTAATCTAGCTTGAAATCCAGGAGTGTGTTGACTGCACCTTTCTTTCTCCAGGTTGCTTTGGGTATTTGGGGTCTTTTGTGATTCCATACAAGTTTGAGGACTGTTTTCTATTTCCTCGAATAATGCCACTGGAATTCAGATGGGGATTTCATCACATCTGTCGATTGCTTTGGGTACGATGGACATGTTCACATAATTAACTCTTCCAGTTAAGGAGCATGGCGTATGCTTCCATTTGTTTGTGTTGCCTTCCAAATCTTTGACCCATACATTCTGCCCCCCTCGACACACATGTTTTTCATTTCTTTTCTGCCATGTGTTGAGTGTACTATGTCTTTCTCATTGTTGGTTACTTTTATTCCTAGATTTTTTTTTTGATGCAATTGTAAATGGCATTGCTTTTTTAATTTCTCTTTGCGAAAGTGTGTCATCAGTATACAGAAATGCAAGAAGTTGGGTCATCTGGGTGGCTCCATAGGTGAAGCGTCTGCCTTCTGCTCAGGTCAGAGTTCTGGGATCGAGCCCCGTGTTGGGCTCCCCGCTTAGCGAGGGTCTGCTTCTCCGTCTTTCTGACACTCCCCCGGCTCGTGCTTTTTCTCTTCCTGTCAAATAAATAAATAAAATCTGAAAAAAAATAAAGACAACAGGTCTCTGTATATTGACTTTATATCCTGCAGCTTTCTTGAATTTGTTTATTCTAACAGTTTTTTTTTTTTTTTTTTTTTGTGTGGAATCTTTTGGGATTTCATGTCATTTGCAAATAGTGACCGTTTTCCTGTATGGATTTCATATCTTTCTCTTTTTTTAAAATGATGTTAGTCACCCTACAGTACTTCATTTGTTTTTGATGTAGTGTTCCAGGATTCATTGTTTGCATATAACACCTAGTGCTCATTATGACACGTGCCCTCCTTAATACCCATCACCAGGATAACCCATTCCCCTACCCCTCCCTTTCTGCAACCTTCAGTTTGTTTCCCAGTGTCAATAGTCTCTCATGGTTCATCTCCCCCTCTCATTCCCCACCTTCACTTTTCCCTTCCTTCTCCTAATGTCCTCCATGCTATTCCTTCCATTCCACATAGGAGTGAAACCATATGATAACTGTCTTTCTCTGCTTGACTTAATTTCACTTAGCATAATCCCCTCCTGGTCCATCCACGTTGGTGCAAATGGTGGGTATTCATCCTTTCTGATGACTGAGTAATATTCCATTGTATAGATGAACCACATCTTCTTTGTCCATTCATCTGCTGAAGGACATCTTGGCTCCTTCCACAGTTTGGCTATTAGGGACATTGCTGCTATGAACATTGGGATACAGGTGCCCCTTCTTTTCATTACTCTGTGTCTATGGGGTAAATACCCAGTAGTGCAATTGGTGGGTCGTAGGATAGCTCTGTGTTCAACGTCTTGAGGAATCTCCATATTGTTTTCAAAAGTGGCTGTACCAGCTTGAATTCTCACGAGTAGTGGTAGAGGGCTCCCCTTTCTCCACATCCTCTCTGACTTTTTTTTATTTCCTGTCTTGTTAATTTCTTCTCAAGATTTTATTTATTTATTCCACAGAGATAGAGACAGCCAGCGAGAGAGGGAACACAAGCAGGGGGAGTGGGAGAGGAAGAAGCAGGCTCATAGCGGAGGAGCCTGATGTGGGGCTCCATCCCATAATGCTGGGATCACGCCCTGAGCCGAAGGCAGACGCTTAACCGCTGTGCCACCCAGGTGCCCCCGGCCTTGTTAATTTTAACCATTCTAACTGGTGTAAGGTGGTATCTCATTGTAGTTTTGATTTGTATTTGCCTGATGGCAAGTGATGTGGAGCATTTTTTCATGTGTCTGTTGGCCATTTGTATGTCTTCTCTGGACAAGTATCTCTTTGTGTCTTCTGCCCATTTTTTGGGTGTCGAGTTTGAGGAGTTCTTTATAGATCTTGGATACCAGCCCTTTATCTGTAATATCATTTGCAGATATCTTCTTCGATTCCGTAGGTTGCCTTTTTGTTTTGTTGATCGTTTGCTTTGCCGTGCAGAAACTTTTTATCTTGATGAAGTGCCAATAGTTCATTTTTGCTTTTATTTCCTTTGCCTTTAGAGACGTGGCTTGCAAGAAGTTGTTGTGTCCAAGGTTGAAGAGTTCTTTTGATTTTGATATGAGACAGGAATCCATTATCTTTCTTTCCTGATTGCATTCGAGTCCTCTGTCTTTCTTGGTGAGTCTAGCTAAGTTTGTCAGTTTTGTTTATCTTTCCAAAAAAGGCAGCTCTCATTTTCATTGTGTGGTTTTTTTTTTTTTTTTTTGTCTTTTTAGTCTCTGTTGGATTTATTTATGCATTCCTTTTTGTTATTTCCTTATTTCTACTAATTTGGGGCTTTGTTTGCTGTTTTTTTTTTTCTACTTCTTTACCACAGAAATCAGGTTGTTTATTGGAGAGCATTCTCATGGATTGATGAAGACTTGAATTTCTATGAACGTCCCCCCCGTAGAGCTACTTTTGCTGCATCCCATAAGTTTTTGTAGGTTGTCTTTTTCATCAGTGTCAAGGTACTTCTAAATTTTTTTTGATTTCTTCTTTGACTGTTGGTTGTTCAGTAGCATGTTGTTAAATCTCCACATATTTTTTTAAGATTATTTAAGTATCTGGCAGAGAGTGAGACAGCGAGAGAGGGAACGCAAGCAGGGGGGTGGGAGAGGGAGAAGCGGGCTTCCCACTGAGCAAGGAGCCTGATTCGGGGCTAGATCCCAGGCTCCTGGGATCACGACCTGAGCTGAAGGCAGATCCTTAATGACTGAGCCACCCAGGCCCCCCAATCTCCACCTGTTTTTGACTGTCCCATTTTTTTCTTGAGACGGATTTCTAGTTTCATATCATTGTGGTTGGACAAGATTTGTAGCAGAAGGTGAAGAGAGCATTCAGATGAAAGGTTTGTTTCCTGGAGGGTTTTCTGAGGGCAGACCATGAGTTCCGTGGGGACGGAGGAAGGTTTTGTGAGACGGGGGGTGGGGTTAACCCTTGTTAGAATTACTGACTACTACCATGCAGGCTGTGTGCTACCGTTCACGCCGTAGTCCTGATGGGCTTGTACTTCATTAGAAATATTTTCTAGGAGGTGTAGGCATAGGCTTCTCTAAAAGAAAGGTGCCATGTGGGTTCATGGCATGACCCCAGGTCAGCAACCAGGATGTATGGTATTGTGGGGGATCAGAACCAGGCTTTCTGTGGGAAGTGACGGAAATAGGGTATGGTGAGCTCCATGACCTCATAGGTGAGGTCCCGAGTGACCCACTGGGTGTTGGGTTCCGTGGATCTGTTTCATCAGGTGCTGTGGAATTCAGGGACACCCTCCTGTCTGTGGATTTGTGTGGAGACAGGTAGACATCAGTGTCTGGCCAGGCACGAGGGTCGCACTGGACCACCACCAGAGGTGCAGCATGCAGGGGAGCCACTGCTTGGTTTCCACGAAAGCTGACCAGGGTCTGTGACCGTGATTCCTAGCAGCTGCAAGGGGAGAGGAGGCCGGGGGTGGTGCACACTTCCTAGACTTGTGGTCAGGACTAGTCTGGAGCCCACTGAAGTCAGCCACACCTGGCACAGAAGGCCCCCAGTCAGTGTAGCTGTGGGCACTGCTCCCATGGCACTTTCGGGCCGGCTCCATGCTGCCACCTCCTGCTTTTCATCATCATCTTCAAGGTCGTGTGCCTCTGCTCTTGCCCCATGGCCTCCGGGGTATTGTCCGTCCTCCATCTGGCCCTCGTCCCTGGTGCCCTGTGCAGTCCGATGCCAGGGTAGCCTTCTCGAGACAAACATCTGGCCCTGATGGAACACTTCCATGGATCTCGTGTGATGCGAGGATGATGTCCTGCCCTGGAAGGGGGCTGCAGGTCCCCAATCAGGAGAGCCATGTCTCCCTTTTCAGCATGGCCTGCCCTCCCCTCAGTCTTCTTCAGGGAAGCTCTCCCCACTTCCTGAGATGACAGCTCTGAACTTAAAAGTGAATGTTATTTTACATATCTCTATGCCTTAGTTCATCCATGGCATGTCTTTCAACGCCGTTAGTGGTTTTTTTTTTTTTTTTTTTTTTTTTTTTTTTTTTTTTTTTTTTTTTTAGCAGTTCCGAAGGGCTGTCTGCTCAAGGAGGGGATGACCTGGGTGGGGCAGGTTTCCCTCTCATCTCCCTCAGCCTGTCGCTGAGCCCTGGGGCCAGCTGTCCCACTGAGGATTGAGGGACCCGAGCCAGCCCATCCTGAGCCCAGGCTGTGTGTCAGCTGTGTAGACTGATGCGTGTCGGAGCGGTGGGCGGCTGGCATAGGCCAGGGGCAGGCAGTGTCTCCCCATTCCTTCCCTCCCTTCCTCCCAGAGGTAGCTCAGAGCAGCCTTCAACCCCTGCATCTCCAGATCCCTTGACCTATGCCTCCTGTGTTCAGCTGGTGACCTTGGAGTTTCGCATGGATTCTACCTGCCATACCCTCTCCTGTAGCAGTTCCTGGATCAGGGGAGGGGTCGGACCCTTGTCTGATTTTGGTCTTCTTCCTGTCCCGCACCAAGCCCACTCACCTTTGCATCTTCCATGTATGTGCTTGGAAGCAAGTCCATCCACAGGGAACCTATTAGCCAAATGGATCCAGGTAATGAACATTGAAGTAGAGATCCAGGATCCATAATAAACCTGCTCTGAAACCTGTCCCAAAGTCTGTGACTCTCTCACACTGAAACAGAAACAATAATAGCTTTCTGGACTGTGAAGTGACATGTGTCTCTACTTCCAATCTTGAAGGCATAGGTGCTGAGCCTGGACAGAAAAGGACCATGGCTCCCGTGGGCTGGGATCCACAGTAAGAACTCAGTGAAATCTGAATTCGAGGCATAGAATGAATAATTATTGTAGAGTGAATCCTCCCAAGTAGGGCTTATGCACATTGCAGAGGAAAAGCTTTTTCAAAGAGGTTCCTGAAAGAAAAATCTTTTTAAAAAATTTATTTTAATTCCAGTAGAGCTAACATACAGTGTTACATTCGTTTCAGGTGTACAAGAGAGTGATTCAGTAATTCTATATATTACTCAGTGGTCATCCAGAAAAGTGTCCTCTTAATCCGCTTCATCTATTTCACTCATCCCTCTATGCACCTCCTCCTCTCTGGTAACCATCCGTTTGTTCTCTCTTGTTAAGAGTTTGTATTTTGCCAGGCCCATACTCAGGCAACCCTGTTTGGGTAGAGTTTCCGTGTCCCCTGCGAGGGGGGATGGGGGTGGGCACGCTGTGAGCCGGTATTTCCAGGCTTTTGTTCCCTGGCGGCTTTCTCTGGCGGTCTGCTGTGCCTCTTCTGAGAGTCAGAGCAGCAGAGGCTGAATTGTCACAGAACAGAGGGATTGCGGCCCATTCTCCGCCGATGTTCTGGCCACTTTAACTCCGTTACTGTTGGTGCTGCTCAACCCTGTAGCGTCCCGGGATGTGCGCCCCACACCCGGCGTCCCTGCCCTCCCTTCCAGGGCAGGCGCGTCTCTGTCCTTTGTGTTTCTAATGCCGCCAGCCGCCAGCCGCCAGCCGCCCCCGCGCGCTCCCGGATCTCCCGGTCTCAGTCTGGATCCCGTGAGCACACCAGGATTCCGGAGTTCCGTGAGAAGCCTGGTGGCGCGCGCACCCGGTTCAGGGTCTCGGTCTGCTGTTTCGTGGGTGCCGACCGCGAGTCCGCCCGCTCCCCCGTGCAGGTGGCCCGCCAACCGCCAGCCGCCCTGCGCGCGCTCCAGAAGCTCCTGGTCTCAGTCTGGATCCCGTGAGCACACCGGGATTCAGGAATTCCGTGAGAAGCCTGGTGGCGCGCGCACCCGGTTCAGGGTCTCAGTCTGCTGTTTCGCGGGTGCCGACCGTGAGTCCGCCCGCTCCCCCGTGCAGGTGGCCTGCCAGCTGCCAGCTGCCCCGCATGCGCTCCGGGAGCTCCCGGTCTCAGTCTGGATCCCGTGAGCACACGGGATTCCCGGGTTCCGCGAGATGCCTGGTGGCGCGCGCTCCCGGCTCACCGGTCTCAGTCCGCTCTCTCGCGGGTGCCCTCTGTGAGTGCGCCCGCTCCCCCCGTGCAGGTGGCTGCCGCTTCCCGGCGCCCGAACGCGGCGGCTCCCTCCCCCTTCCGTTTATCTTCCGATATCTGTGCCCGGTTTCACGGCTCCCCGCTTCGTACCTCAATACTCAGCGCTGGAGATGTTCATTTGTAGAGATCCAGATGTATCTTCCTGCGTCTCAGGCTGATTCCGTGGTTGTTTAGGCTGGTCTGGTACCTATCCAGCTCGACTCAGGGGACCTGTGAAAAAGGGGTCCCCTACTCCTCCGCCATCTTAACTCGTCTCTTGTACCTGAAATAGTATTTAAAAACACTCAGCTCAGCCTCTTCTACAAAGTGAGCCAATGCTTATAAACAAGGCTAAAATATTCCCTTACCGGCGATGACTTCCCAGCCATCGTAGTGTTTAACTGGTATGACTGTGACTTACATTAGTCAACATTTGCAGAGAAAGAACTTAGTGCATCCAGGGGGCACTTCATGTTGAAATTAGTTTGTGACAATGAGCTACTGTGTTTTATACTGTAGTCCAAGGGAATGGTGCCAGACATCTCTAAGGTGTCTAGCAGTTCTACAATTCTGATTTTAAGTGGTCTGTGTGCTTCAGAGATTTGGGCAGGAGAAGGGCAGGAGTCCAGAGACTGTGAACACTTCTGTTACCTGTGCTGACCATGGAGCAGGTAGCCTTCTGTGGGCATCATTTTGATTTCTTGGTACTCTTGTGAAAGGTGCTTTTGTCTCAAATTCCTCCATTTAGGAGCAATTATAATGATAAAAGTAATGTTTATCTTATATCATCTGTGGGCCCTGATCCTGGGCTCCCAGGGAAGCTATCCTTTAACATTTTACCCGGCTCAAAATGACTGGGCAAAACCTCAAAGCATGGGCCCTATTTCTGCCCCAAGCACATGCTGTACATCTGTTTCGAGAAGAAAACAATAACCAAAAATGCCAACATGAAGATAAGAAAAAATCAAGAACCTCTTTGGCTCCCATAAGATTAAAGTCATACTGACATGTACATACTGAAAATGCATGAAATCATTGCATGTCCTAAAGCCCAAGCCTTGGAGGGTCTGAGAGCCACTGACCTTGCCCAGAACCAGGCACACCCCAGCAGGGAGGGCTGGTGCAGAAAGGGAAGGGGCAGGACGCTGAGGGTGGTCTGCAGCTAGAGGGGTCCCTGGAAGGGGCCAGGTGTGTGGGGGGAGCCCGGCCCACGACCCCACCCATGCCTGTGCTGGGTGTTGAGTAGAGGAGGCGCCTCTTGGACCCCCTGCACTTTCAGGGTTCCAGGGGCTTGAGGGCGGGTTGCCCGGCATCCAAGGGGCTAGGGCACCACCCTCCCCGACCAATCACCGCTTGGGGGTGGAGCTACGTCTCTGTGGGCGGTCCCAGAGTTGCAGCGGGTTGCAGACCTGGGGCAGAAGAAGGGGCACTGGGAGAGAGAGAGTTGCCCTGCGGAGGTCCGGGCTGGTGAGTGAGCAGCATGCCCCGGGGTGGGGGTCGGGGGGTAGGGTGCGCCCCAGGTGGGAGGCAGGGTTCTGGAAGGGCACGTGGAGAGGGTTCATTGTGGGGACTCAGGTGAGTTTTCTTTTTCCCTTTAAAGTCTCTTCCGCCCCATGTCCTCAACTGGCCTTATTCCCCATACCCGTGAACTCCAGGGCGCCCACTCACCTGAGCTTTTGTGGGATGGGTTGCAGAATTTCAGGGTTTCCCCTGTTCCCCGGGAAGAGTGCGGGCAAGGACCTCACAGAATCCCCACCTTCAGTGGGGTGTCCCCCGGTTCTCTGACACAGTGCAGGTGATGCATCTTGAGCAGTACCCCGAGTTCAGCAGGGTGTGCCCTGGTCCCCCAGGCACAGGTGTGGCAGTAGCAAGCCCCAGAGCCATCCCCCAACTTCAGCATTATGCCCCGTGTGCCCCCGAGTTAGTGGTAATTGGCTGTTAGAATCATGCAGGAAAATCCTCCAGGTGGGGGCCTGGAGGCGGGCGTAAACCAGACCCCACTCTAGTTGCATTGGGAATAGACGAATTGAGGGTTTCTTTAGAAGAGTAAGTCTGCTTTCCAGAAAAGGCAAGGTCATTGGTCTATTGAGAATGAAGATAATTAGTGCTAAACAACAAGTATGTGTTGCCCCTTCGTCCAGAAACCGAAGCAGGTGTGCAGGCTTTAGGTCAGAGGTGCCTTCTTCTCCCCAGCTGACAGCACTTCTCTGCTCTGGCTCCATGAGACTCGAGGTTTTGAACGTCAGCATCTGAGTCAGGGAGGCAGCTTGTCACAGGACGCCAGTGTTCAGAGAAAACACAGCTATTTTGGCATAATGTCCTATCTATGTCAGGACTGGAGGTAAAACCTCTCATTATCCCAAAACCTCCTGGGCTTTTCTCTTTTCTCTAGTTGAGCCACAAAGTAAAATTGAAGTAGCTGTCAGCATTCTGGGTTTGGTGCAAGAATTACTTAGTTTCCCTGCAGGTAGAACTTTGCAGGGGATCACAATTTCTCTGTCCATTTATTGCTTA